>NC_053395.1:102995721-103206461 GCF_905171765.1 Bufo bufo | reverse complement strand
AATGTCCTGGTCCCTGTCTCCATGCGCCCTCCCACTGCTGTATGTCAAGGATAAAGTAGGAACAATGTCCTGGTCCCTGTCTCCATGCGCCCTCCCACTGCTGTATGTCAAGGATAAAGTAGGAACAATGTCCTGGTCCCTGTCTCCATGCGCCCTCCACTGCTGTATGTCAAGGATAAAGTAGGAACAATGTCCTGGTCCCTGTCTCCATGCGCCCTCCCACTGCTGTATGTCAAGGATAAAGTAGGAACAATGTCCTGGTCCCTGTCTCCATGCGCCCTCCCACTGCTGTATGTCAAGGATAAAGTAGGAACAATGTCCTGGTCCCTGTCTCCATGCGCCCTCCCACTGCTGTATGTCAAGGATAAAGTAGGAACAATGTCCTGGTCCCTGTCTCCATGCGCCCTCCCACTGCTGTATGTCAAGGATAAAGTAGGAACAATGTCCTGGTCCCTGTCTCCATGCGCCCTCCCACTGCTGTATGTCAAGGATAAAGTAGGAACAATGTCCTGGTCCCTGTCTCCATGCGCCCTCCCACTGCTGTATGTCAAGGATAAAGTAGGAACAATGTCCTGGTCCCTGTCTCCATGCGCCCTCCCACTGCTGTATGTCAAGGATAAAGTAGGAACAATGTCCTGGTCCCTGTCTCCATGCGCCCTCCCACTGCTGTATGTCAAGGATAAAGTAGGAACAATGTCCTGGTCCCTGTCTCCATGCGCCCTCCCACTGCTGTATGTCAAGGATAAAGTAGGAACAATGTCCTGGTCCCTGTCTCCATGCGCCCTCCCACTGCTGTATGTCAAGGATAAAGTAGGAACAATGTCCTGGTCCCTGTCTCCATGCGCCCTCCCACTGCTGTATGTCAAGGATAAAGTAGGAACAATGTCCTGGTCCCTGTCTCCATGCGCCCTCCCACTGCTGTATGTCAAGGATAAAGTAGGAACAATGTCCTGGTCCCTGTCTCCATGCGCCCTCCCACTGCTGTATGTCAAGGATAAAGTAGGAACAATGTCCTGGTCCCTGTCTCCATGCGCCCTCCCACTGCTGTATGTCAAGGATAAAGTAGGAACAATGTCCTGGTCCCTGTCTCCATGCGCCCTCCCACTGCTGTATGTCAAGGATAAAGTAGGAACAATGTCCTGGTCCCTGTCTCCATGCGCCCTCCCACTGCTGTATGTCAAGGATAAAGTAGGAACAATGTCCTGGTCCCTGTCTCCATGCGCCTCCCACTGCTGTATGTCAAGGATAAAGTAGGAACAATGTCCTGGTCCCGTCTCCATGCGCCCTCCCACTGCTGTATGTCAAGGATAAAGTAGGAACAATGTCCTGGTCCCTGTCTCCATGCGCCCCCACTGCTGTATGTCAAGGATAAAGTAGGAACAATGTCCTGGTCCCTGTCTCCATGCGCCCTCCCACTGCTGTATGTCAAGGATAAAGTAGGAACAATGTCCTGGTCCTGTCTCCATGCGCCCTCCCACTGCTGTATGTCAAGGATAAAGTAGGAACAATGTCCTGGTCCCGTCTCCATGCGCCCTCCCACTGCTGTATGTCAAGGATAAAGTAGGAACAATGTCCTGGTCCTGTCTCCATGCGCCCTCCCACTGCTGTATGTCAAGGATAAAGTAGGAACAATGTCCTGGTCCCTGTCTCCATGCGCCCTCCCACTGCTGTATGTCAAGGATAAAGTAGGAACAATGTCCTGGTCCCTGTCTCCATGCGCCCCCCACTGCTGTATGTCAAGGATAAAGTAGGAACAATGTCCTGGTCCCCTCCATGCGCCCTCCCACTGCTGTATGTCAAGGATAAAGTAGGAACAATGTCCTGGTCCCTGTCTCCATGCGCCCTCCCACTGCTGTATGTCAAGGATAAAGTAGGAACAATGTCCTGGTCCCTGTCTCCATGCGCCCTCCCACTGCTGTATGTCAAGGATAAAGTAGGAACAATGTCCTGGTCCCTGTCTCCATGCGCCCTCCCACTGCTGTATGTCAAGGATAAAGTAGGAACAATGTCCTGGTCCCTGTCTCCATGCGCCCTCCCACTGCTGTATGTCAAGGATAAAGTAGGAACAATGTCCTGGTCCTGTCTCCATGCGCCCTCCCACTGCTGTATGTCAAGGATAAAGTAGGAACAATGTCCTGGTCCCTGTCTCCATGCGCCCTCCCACTGCTGTATGTCAAGGATAAAGTAGGAACAATGTCCTGGTCCCTTGTCTCCATGCGCCCCTCCCACTGCTGTATGTCAAGGATAAAGTAGGAACAATGTCCTGGTCCCTGTCTCCATGCGCCCTCCCACTGCTGTATGTCAAGGATAAAGTAGGAACAATGTCCTGGTCCCTGTCTCCATGCGCCCTCCCACTGCTGTATGTCAAGGATAAAGTAGGAACAATGTCCTGGTCCTGTCTCCATGCGCCCTCCCACTGCTGTATGTCAAGGATAAAGTAGGAACAATGTCCTGGTCCCTGTCTCCATGCGCCCTCCCACTGCTGTATGTCAAGGATAAAGTAGGAACAATGTCCTGGTCCTGTCTCCATGCGCCCTCCCACTGCTGTATGTCAAGGATAAAGTAGGAACAATGTCCTGGTCCCTGTCTCCATGCCCCCCCACTGCTGTATGTCAAGGATAAAGTAGGAACAATGTCCTGGTCCCGTCTCCATGCGCCCTCCCACTGCTGTATGTCAAGGATAAAGTAGGAACAATGTCCTGGTCCCTGTCTCCATGCGCCCTCCCACTGCTGTATGTCAAGGATAAAGTAGGAACAATGTCCTGGTCCCGTCTCCATGCGCCCTCCCACTGCTGTATGTCAAGGATAAAGTAGGAACAATGTCCTGGTCCCTGTCTCCATGCGCCCTCCCACTGCTGTATGTCAAGGATAAAGTAGGAACAATGTCCTGGTCCCTGTCTCCATGCGCCCTCCCACTGCTGTATGTCAAGGATAAAGTAGGAACAATGTCCTGGTCCCTGTCTCCATGCGCCCTCCCACTGCTGTATGTCAAGGATAAAGTAGGAACAATGTCCTGGTCCCGTCTCCATGCGCCCTCCCACTGCTGTATGTCAAGGATAAAGTAGGAACAATGTCCTGGTCCCTGTCTCCATGCGCCCCCCACTGCTGTATGTCAAGGATAAAGTAGGAACAATGTCCTGGTCCCTGTCTCCATGCGCCCTCCCACTGCTGTATGTCAAGGATAAAGTAGGAACAATGTCCTGGTCCCTGTCTCCATGCGCCCTCCCACTGCTGTATGTCAAGGATAAAGTAGGAACAATGTCCTGGTCCCTGTCTCCATGCGCCCTCCCACTGCTGTATGTCAAGGATAAAGTAGGAACAATGTCCTGGTCCCTGTCTCCATGCGCCCTCCCACTGCTGTATGTCAAGGATAAAGTAGGAACAATGTCCTGGTCCCTGTCTCCATGCGCCCTCCCACTGCTGTATGTCAAGGATAAAGTAGGAACAATGTCCTGGTCCCTGTCTCCATGCGCCCTCCCACTGCTGTATGTCAAGGATAAAGTAGGAACAATGTCCTGGTCCCTGTCTCCATGCGCCCTCCCACTGCTGTATGTCAAGGATAAAGTAGGAACAATGTCCTGGTCCCTGTCTCCATGCGCCCTCCCACTGCTGTATGTCAAGGATAAAGTAGGAACAATGTCCTGGTCCCTGTCTCCATGCGCCCTCCCACTGCTGTATGTCAAGGATAAAGTAGGAACAATGTCCTGGTCCCTGTCTCCATGCGCCTCCCACTGCTGTATGTCAAGGATAAAGTAGGAACAATGTCCTGGTCCCTGTCTCCATGCGCCCTCCCACTGCTGTATGTCAAGGATAAAGTAGGAACAATGTCCTGGTCCCTGTCTCCATGCGCCCTCCCACTGCTGTATGTCAAGGATAAAGTAGGAACAATGTCCTGGTCCCTGTCTCCATGCGCCTCCCACTGCTGTATGTCAAGGATAAAGTAGGAACAATGTCCTGGTCCCTGTCTCCATGCGCCCTCCCACTGCTGTATGTCAAGGATAAAGTAGGAACAATGTCCTGGTCCCTGTCTCCATGCGCCCTCCCACTGCTGTATGTCAAGGATAAAGTAGGAACAATGTCCTGGTCCCTGTCTCCATGCGCCCTCCCACTGCTGTATGTCAAGGATAAAGTAGGAACAATGTCCTGGTCCCGTCTCCATGCGCCCTCCCACTGCTGTATGTCAAGGATAAAGTAGGAACAATGTCCTGGTCCCTGTCTCCATGCGCCCTCCCACTGCTGTATGTCAAGGATAAAGTAGGAACAATGTCCTGGTCCCTGTCTCCATGCGCCCTCCCACTGCTGTATGTCAAGGATAAAGTAGGAACAATGTCCTGGTCCCTGTCTCCATGCGCCCTCCCACTGCTGTATGTCAAGGATAAAGTAGGAACAATGTCCTGGTCCCTGTCTCCATGCGCCCTCCCACTGCTGTATGTCAAGGATAAAGTAGGAACAATGTCCTGGTCCCTGTCTCCATGCGCCCTCCCACTGCTGTATGTCAAGGATAAAGTAGGAACAATGTCCTGGTCCCTGTCTCCATGCGCCCTCCCACTGCTGTATGTCAAGGATAAAGTAGGAACAATGTCCTGGTCCCTGTCTCCATGCGCCCTCCCACTGCTGTATGTCAAGGATAAAGTAGGAACAATGTCCTGGTCCCTGTCTCCATGCGCCCTCCCACTGCTGTATGTCAAGGATAAAGTAGGAACAATGTCCTGGTCCCTGTCTCCATGCGCCCTCCCACTGCTGTATGTCAAGGATAAAGTAGGAACAATGTCCTGGTCCCTGTCTCCATGCGCCCTCCCACTGCTGTATGTCAAGGATAAAGTAGGAACAATGTCCTGGTCCCTGTCTCCATGCGCCCTCCCACTGCTGTATGTCAAGGATAAAGTAGGAACAATGTCCTGGTCCCTGTCTCCATGCGCCCTCCCACTGCTGTATGTCAAGGATAAAGTAGGAAACAATGTCCTGGTCCCTGTCTCCATGCGCCCTCCCACTGCTGTATGTCAAGGATAAAGTAGGAACAATGTCCTGGTCCCTGTCTCCATGTGTCCTCCCACTGCTGTATGTCAAGGATAAAGTAGGAACAATGTCCTGGTCCCTGTCTCCATGCGCCCTCCCACTGCTGTATGTCAAGGATAAAGTAGGAACAATGTCCTGGTCCCTGTCTCCATGCGCCCTCCCACTGCTGTATGTCAAGGATAAAGTAGGAACAATGTCCTGGTCCTTGTCTCCATGCGCCCTCCCACTGCTGTATGTCAAGGATAAAGTAGGAACAATGTCCTGGTCCCGGTCTCCATGCGCCCTCCCACTGCTGTATGTCAAGGATAAAGTAGGAACAATGTCCTGTCCCTGTCTCCATGCGTCCTCCCACTGCTGTATGTCAAGGATAAAGTAGGAACAATGTCCTGGTCCCTGTCTCCATGCGCCCTCCCACTGCTGTATGTCAAGGATAAAGTAGGAACAATGTCCTGGTCCTGTCTCCATGCGCCCTCCCACTGCTGTATGTCATAGATAAAGTAGGAACAATGTCCTGGTCCCGGTCTCCATGCGCCCTCCCACTGCTGTATGTCAAGGATAAAGTAGGAACAATGTCCTGGTCCTTGTCTCCATGCGCCCTCCTACTGCTGTATGTCAAGGATAAAGTAGGAACAATGTCCTGGTCCCTGTCTCCATGCGTCCTCCCACTGCTGTATGTCAGGGATAAAGTAGGAACAATGTCCTGGTCCCTGTCTCCATGCGCCCTCCCACTGCTGTATGTCAAGGATAAAGTAGGAACAATGTCCTGGTCCCTGTCTCCATGCGCCCTCCCACTGCTGTATGTCAAGGATAAAGTAGGAACAATGTCCTGGTCCCTGTCTCCATGCGCCCTCCCACTGCTGTATGTCAAGGATAAAGTAGGAACAATGTCCTGGTCCCGTCTCCATGTGCCCTCCCACTGCTGTATGTCAGGATAAAGTAGGAACAATGTCCTGGTCCCTGTCTCCATGCGCCCTCCCACTGCTGTATGTCAAGGATAAAGTAGGAACAATGTCCTGGTCCCTGTCTCCATGCGCCCTCCCACTGCTGTATGTCAAGGATAAAGTAGGAACAATGTCCTGGTCCCTGTCTCCATGCGCCCTCCCACTGCTGTATGTCAAGGATAAAGTAGGAACAATGTCCTGGTCCCGGTCTCCATGCGCCCTCCCACTGCTGTATGTCAAGGATAAAGTAGGAACAATGTCCTGGTCCCTGTCTCCATGCGTCCTCCCACTGCTGTATGTCAAGGATAAAGTAGGAACAATGTCCTGGTCCCTGTCTCCATGCGCCCTCCCACTGCTGTATGTCAAGGATAAAGTAGGAACAATGTCCTGGTCCTTGTCTCCATGCGCCCTCCCACTGCTGTATGTCAAGGATAAAGTAGGAACAATGTCCTGGTCCCTGTCTCCATGCGCCCTCCCACTGCTGTATGTCAAGGATAAAGTAGGAACAATGTCCTGGTCCCTGTCTCCATGCGCCCTCCCACTGCTGTATGTCAAGGATAAAGTAGGAACAATGTCCTGGTCCTTGTCTCCATGTGCCCTCCCACTGCTGTATGTCAAGGATAAAGTAGGAACAATGTCCTGGTCCTGTCTCCATGTGCCCTCCCACTGCTGTATGTCAAGGATAAAGTAGGAACAATGTCCTGGTCCCTGTCTCCATGCGCCTCCCACTGCTGTATGTCAAGGATAAAGTAGGAACAATGTCCTGGTCCCGGTCTCCATGCGCCCTCCCCAGCTGTATGTCAAGGATAAAGTAGGAACAATGTCCTGGTCCTTGTCTCCATGCGCCCTCCCACTGCTGTATGTCAAGGATAAAGTAGGAACAATGTCCTGGTCCTTGTCTCCATGTGCCCTCCCACTGCTGTATGTCAAGGATAAAGTAGGAACAATGTCCTGGTCCTGTCTCCATGCGCCTCCCACTGCTGTATGTCAAGGATAAAGTAGGAACAATGTCCTGGTCCCGGTCTCCATGCGCCCTCCCACTGCTGTATGTCAAGGATAAAGTAGGAACAATGTCCTGGTCCCTGTCTTGTGCCCCCCACTGCTGTATGTCAAGGATAAAGTAGGAACAATGTCCTGGTCCCTGTCTCCATGCGCCCTCCCACTGCTGTATGTCAAGGATAAAGTAGGAACAATGTCCTGGTCCCGGTCTCCATGCGCCCTCCCACTGCTGTATGTCAAGGATAAAGTAGGAACAATGTCCTGGTCCCTGTCTCCATGCGCCCTCCCACTGCTGTATGTCAAGGATAAAGTAGGAACAATGTCCTGGTCCCTGTCTCCATGCGCCCTCCCACTGCTGTATGTCAAGGATAAAGTAGGAACAATGTCCTGGTCCCTGTCTCCATGCGCCCTCCCACTGCTGTATGTCAAGGATAAAGTAGGAACAATGTCCTGGTCCCTGTCTCCATGCGCCCTCCCACTGCTGTATGTCAAGGATAAAGTAGGAACAATGTCCTGGTCCTGTCTCATGCGCCCTCCCACTGCTGTATGTCAAGGATAAAGTAGGAACAATGTCCTGGTCCCTGTCTCCATGCGCCTCCCACTGCTGTATGTCAAGGATAAAGTAGGAACAATGTCCTGGTCCCGTCTCCATGCGCCCTCCCACTGCTGTATGTCAAGGATAAAGTAGGAACAATGTCCTGGTCCCGGTCTCCATGCGCCCTCCCACTGCTGTATGTCAAGGATAAAGTAGGAACAATGTCCTGGTCCCTGTCTCCATGCGCCCTCCCTACTGCTGTATGTCAAGGATAAGTAGGAACAATGTCCTGGTCCCGGTCTCCATGCGCCTCCCACTGCTGTATGTCAAGGATAAAGTAGGAACAATGTCCTGGTCCCGGTCTCCATGCGCCCTCCCACTGCTGTATGTCAAGGATAAAGTAGGAACAATGTCCTGGTCCCTGTCTCATGCGCCTCACTACTGCTGTATGTCAAGGATAAAGTAGGAACAATGTCCTGGTCCTTGTCTCCATGCGCCCTCCACTGCTGTATGTCAAGGATAAAGTAGGAACAATGTCCTGGTCCCTGTCTCCATGTGCCCTCCCACTGCTGTATGTCAAGGATAAAGTAGGAACAATGTCCTGGTCCCTGTCTCCATGCGCCCTCCCACTGCTGTATGTCAAGGATAAAGTAGGAACAATGTCCTGGTCCCTGTCTCCATGCGCCCCCCCATGCTGTATGTCAAGGATAAAGTAGGAACAATGTCCTGGTCCCTGTCTCCATGCGCTCCACTGCTGTATGTCAAGGATAAAGTAGGAACAATGTCCTGGTCCCGGTCTCCATGCGTCCTACCACTGCTGTATGTCAAGGATAAAGTAGGAACAATGTCCTGGTCCCTGTCTCCATGCTGCCCTACCCACTGCTGTATGTCAAGGATAAAGTAGGAACAATGTCCTGGTCCCCTGTCTACATGCGCCCTCCCACTGCTGTATGTCAAGGATAAAGTAGGAACAATGTCCTGGTCCCTGTCTCCATGCGCCCTCCCCACTGCTGTATGTCAAGGATAAAGTAGGAACAATGTCCTGGTCCCTGTCTCCATGCGCCCCTCCCACTGCTGTATGTCAAGGATAAAGTAGGAACAATGTCCTGGTCCCTGTCTCCATGCGCCCTCCCACTGCTGTATGTCAAGGATAAAGTAGGAACAATGTCCTGGTCCCTGTCTCCATGTGCCCTCCCACTGCTGTATGTCAAGGATAAAGTAGGAACAATGTCCTAGGTCCCTGTCTCCATGCGCCCTCCCACTGCTGTATGTCAAGGATAAAGTAGGAACAATGTCCTGGTCCTTGTCTCCATGCGCCCTCCCACTGCTGTATGTCAAGGATAAAGTAGGAACAATGTCCTGGTCCCTGTCTCCATGCGCCCTCCCACTGCTGTATGTCAAGGAATAAAGTAGGAACAATGTCCTGGTCCCGGTCTCCATGCGCCCTCCCACTGCTGTATGTCAAGGATAAAGTAGGAACAATGTCCTGGTCCCTGTCTCCATGCGCCCTCCCACTGCTGTATGTCAAGGATTAAAGTAGGAACAATGTCCTGGTCCCCTGTCTCCATGCGCCCTCCCACTGCTGTATGTCAAGGATAAAGTAGGAACAATGTCCTGGTCCTTGTCTCCATGCGCCCTCCCACTGCTGTATGTCAAGGATAAAGTAGGAACAATGTCCTGGTCCCTGTCTCCATGTGTCCTCCCACTGCTGTATGTCAAGGATAAAGTAGGAACAATGTCCTGGTCCTTGTCTCCATGCGCCCTCCCACTGCTGTATGTCAAGGATTAAAGTAGGAACAATGTCCTGGTCCCGGTCTCCATGCGCCCTCCCACTGCTGTATGTCAAGGATAAAGTAGGAACAATGTGCTGGTCCCTGTCTCCATGCGCCCTCCCACTGCTGTATGTCAAGGATAAAGTAGGAACAATGTCCTGGTCCCGGTCTCCATGCGCCCTCCCACTGCTGTATGTCAAGGATAAAGTAGGAACAATGTCCTGGTCCCGGTCTCCATGCGCCCTCCCACTGCTGTATGTCAAGGATAAAGTAGGAACAATGTCCTGGTCCTTGTCTCCATGCGCCCTCCCACTGCTGTATGTCAAGGATAAAGTAGGAACAATGTCCTGGTCCCTGTCTCCATGCGCCCTCCCACTGCTGTATGTCAAGGATAAAGTAGGAACAATGTCCTGGTCCCTGTCTCCATGCGCCCTCCCACTGCTGTATGTCAAGGATAAAGTAGGAACAATGTCCTGGTCCCTGTCTCCATGCGCCCTCCCACTGCTGTATGTCAAGGATAAAGTAGGAACAATGTCCTGGTCCCTGTCTCCATGCGCCCTCCCACTGCTGTATGTCAAGGATAAAGTAGGAACAATGTCCTGGTCCTTGTCTCCATGCGCCCTCCCACTGCTGTATGTCAAGGATAAAGTAGGAACAATGTCCTGGTCCCTGTCTCCATGCGCCCTCCCACTGCTGTATGTCAAGGATAAAGTAGGAACAATGTCCTGGTCCCTGTCTCCATGCGCCCTCCCACTGCTGTATGTCAAGGATAAAGTAGGAACAATGTCCTGGTCCCTGTCTCCATGCGCCCTCCCACTGCTGTATGTCAAGGATAAAGTAGGAACAATGTCCTGGTCCTTGTCTCCATGCGCCCTCCCACTGCTGTATGTCAAGGATAAAGTAGGAACAATGTCCTGGTCCCGGTCTCCATGTGTCCTCCCACTGCTGTATGTCAAGGATAAAGTAGGAACAATGTCCTGGTCCCTGTCTCCATGCGCCCTCCCACTGCTGTATGTCAAGGATAAAGTAGGAACAATGTGCTGGTCCTTGTCTCCATGCGCCCTCCTACTGCTTTATGTCAAGGATAAAGTAGGAACAATGTCCTGGTCCCTGTCTCCATGCGCCCTCCCACTGCTGTATGTCAAGGATAAAGTAGGAACAATGTCCTGGTCCCTGTCTCCATGCGTCCTCCCACTGCTGTATGTCAAGGATAAAGTAGGAACAATGTCCTGGTCCCTGTCTCCATGTGCCCTCCCACTGCTGTATGTCAAGGATAAAGTAGGAACAATGTCCTGGTCCCTGTCTCCATGCGCCCTCCCACTGCTGTATGTCAAGGATAAAGTAGGAACAATGTCCTGGTCCCTGTCTCCATGCGCCCTCCCACTGCTGTATGTCAAGGATAAAGTAGGAACAATGTGCTGGTCCTTGTCTCCATGCGCCCTCCTACTGCTTTATGTCAAGGATAAAGTAGGAACAATGTCCTGGTCCCTGTCTCCATGCGCCCTCCCACTGCTGTATGTCAAGGATAAAGTAGGAACAATGTCCTGGTCCTTGTCTCCATGCGCCCTCCTACTGCTTTATGTCAAGGATAAAGTAGGAACAATGTCCTGGTCCCTGTCTCCATGCGCCCTCCCACTGCTGTATGTCAAGGATAAAGTAGGAACAATGTCCTGGTCCCTGTCTCCATGCGCCCTCCCACTGCTGTATGTCAAGGATAAAGTAGGAACAATGTCCTGGTCCCTGTCTCCATGCGCCCTCCCACTGCTGTATGTCAAGGATAAAGTAGGAACAATGTCCTGGTCCCTGTCTCCATGCGCCCTCCCACTGCTGTATGTCAAGGATAAAGTAGGAACAATGTCCTGGTCCCTGTCTCCATGCGCCCTCCCACTGCTGTATGTCAAGGATAAAGTAGGAACAATGTCCTGGTCCCTGTCTCCATGCGCCCTCCCACTGCTGTATGTCAAGGATAAAGTAGGAACAATGTCCTGGTCCCTGTCTCCATGTGTCCTCCCACTGCTGTATGTCAAGGATAAAGTAGGAACAATGTCCTGGTCCTTGTCTCCATGCGCCCTCCACTGCTGTATGTCAAGGATAAAGTAGGAACAATGTCCTGGTCCCTGTCTCCATGCGCCCTCCCACTGCTGTATGTCAAGGATAAAGTAGGAACAATGTCCTGGTCCCGGTCTCCATGCGCCCTCCCACTGCTGTATGTCAAGGATAAAGTAGGAACAATGTCCTGGTCCCTGTCTCCATGCGCCCTCCACTGCTGTATGTCAAGGATAAAGTAGGAACAATGTCCTGGTCCCGGTCTCCATGCGCCCTCCCACTGCTGTATGTCAAGGATAAAGTAGGAACAATTTCCTGGTCCTTGTCTCCATGCGCCCTCCCACTGCTGTATGTCAAGGATAAAGTAGGAACAATGTCCTGGTCCCCATGCTCCCTCCCACTGCTGTATGTCAAGGATAAAGTAGGAACAATGTCCTGGTCCCGGTCTCCATGCGCCCTCCCACTGCTGTATGTCAAGGATAAAGTAGGAACAATGTCCTGGTCCCTGTCTCCATGCGCCCTCCCACTGCTGCATGTCAAGGATAAAGTAGGAACAATGTCCTGGTCCCGGTCTCCATGCGCCCTCCCACTGCTGTATGTCAAGGATAAAGTAGGAACAATGTCCTGGTCCTTGTCTCCATGCGCCCTCCCACTGCTGTATGTCAAGGATAAAGTAGGAACAATGTCCTGGTCCCGGTCTCCATGCGCCCTCCCACTGCTGTATGTCAAGGATAAAGTAGGAACAATGTCCTGGTCCCTGTCTCCATGCGCCCCTCCCACTGCTGTATGTCAAGGATAAAGTAGGAACAATGTCCTGGTCCTTGTCTCCATGCGCCCTCCCACTGCTGTATGTCAAGGATAAAGTAGGAACAATGTCCTGGTCCCTGTCTCCATGCGCCCTCCCACTGCTGTATGTCAAGGATAAAGTAGGAACAATGTGCTGGTCCCTGTCTCCATGCGCCCTCCCACTGCTGTATGTCAAGGATAAAGTAGGAACAATGTCCTGGTCCCGGTCTCCATGCGCCCTCCCACTGCTGTATGTCAAGGATAAAGTAGGAACAATGTGCTGGTCCCTGTCTCCATGCGCCCTCCCACTGCTGTATGTCAAGGATAAAGTAGGAACAATGTCCTGGTCCCGGTCTCCATGCGCCCTCCCACTGCTGTATGTCAAGGATAAAGTAGGAACAATGTCCTGGTCCCGGTCTCCATGTGCCCTCCCACTGCTGTATGTCAAGGATAAAGTAGGAACAATGTCTGGTCCCGGTCTCCATGTGTCCTCCCACTGCTGTATGTCAAGGATAAAGTAGGAACAATGTCCTGGTCCCTGTCTCCATGCGCCCTCCCACTGCTGTATGTCAAGGATAAAGTAGGAACAATGTCCTGGTCCCGGTCTCCATGTGTCCTCCCACTGCTGTATGTCAAGGATAAAGTAGGAACAATGTCCTGGTCCCTGTCTCCATGCGCCCCTCCACTGCTGTATGTCAAGGATAAAGTAGGAACAATGTCCTGGTCCCTGTCTCCATGCGCCCTCCCACTGCTGTATGTCAAGGATAAAGTAGGAACAATGTCCTGGTCCCTGTCTCCATGCGCCCTCCCACTGCTGTATGTCAAGGATAAAGTAGGAACAATGTCCTGGTCCCTGTCTCCATGCGCCCTCCCACTGCTGTATGTCAAGGATAAAGTAGGAACAATGTCCTGGTCCCTGTCTCCATGCGCCCTCCCACTGCTGTATGTCAAGGATAAAGTAGGAACAATGTGCTGGTCCCTGTCTCCATGCGCCCTCCCACTGCTGTATGTCAAGGATAAAGTAGGAACAATGTCCTGGTCCCGGTCTCCATGCGCCCTCCCACTGCTGTATGTCAAGGATAAAGTAGGAACAATGTCCTGGTCCCTGTCTCCATGCGCACTCCCACTGCTGTATGTCAAGGATAAAGTAGGAACAATGTCCTGGTCCCGGTCTCCATGCGCCCTCCCACTGCTGTATGTCAAGGATAAAGTAGGAACAATGTCCTGGTCCCGGTCTCCATGTGCCCTCCCACTGCTGTATGTCAAGGATAAAGTAGGAACAATGTCCTGGTCCCGGTCTCCATGTGTCCTCCCACTGCTGTATGTCAAGGATAAAGTAGGAACAATGTCCTGGTCCCTGTCTCCATGTGTCCTCCCACTGCTGTATGTCAAGGATAAAGTAGGAACAATGTCCTGGTCCCGGTCTCCATGCGCCCTCCCACAGCTGTATGTCAAGGATAAAGTAGGAACAATGTCCTGGTCCCTGTCTCCATGCGCCCTCCCACTGCTGTATGTCAAGGATAAAGTAGGAACAATGTCCTGGTCCCTGTCTCCATGCGCCCTCCCACTGCTGTATGTCAAGGATAAAGTAGGAACAATGTCCTGGTCCCTGTCTCCATGCGCCCTCCCACTGCTGTATGTCAAGGATAAAGTAGGAACAATGTCCTGGTCCCTGTCTCCATGCGCCCTCCCACTGCTGTATGTCAAGGATAAAGTAGGAACAATGTCCTGGTCCTTGTCTCCATGCGCCCTCCCACTGCTGTATGTCAAGGATAAAGTAGGAACAATGTCCTGGTCCCGGTCTCCATGCTCCCTCCCACTGCTGTATGTCAAGGATAAAGTAGGAACAATGTCCTGGTCCTTGTCTCCATGTGCCCTCCCACTGCTGTATGTCAAGGATAAAGTAGGAACAATGTCCTGGTCCCGGTCTCCATGCGCCCTCCCACTGCTGTATGTCAAGGATAAAGTAGGAACAATGTCCTGGTCCCGGTCTCCATGCTCCCTCCCACTGCTGTATGTCAAGGATAAAGTAGGAACAATGTCCTGGTCCCTGTCTCCATGCGCCCTCCCACTGCTGTATGTCAAGGATAAAGTAGGAACAATGTCCTGGTCCTTGTCTCCATGCGCCCTCCCACTGCTGTATGTCAAGGATAAAGTAGGAACAATGTCCTGGTCCCGGTCTCCATGCGCCCTCCCACTGCTGTATGTCAAGGATAAAGTAGGAACAATGTCCTGGTCCCGGTCTCCATGCGCCCTCCCACTGCTGTATGTCAAGGATAAAGTAGGAACAATGTCCTGGTCCCTGTCTCCATGCGCCCTCCCACTGCTGTATGTCAAGGATAAAGTAGGAACAATGTCCTGGTCCCTGTCTCCATGCGCCCTCCCACTGCTGTATGTCAAGGATAAAGTAGGAACAATGTCCTGGTCCCTGTCTCCATGCGCCCTCCCACTGCTGTATGTCAAGGATAAAGTAGGAACAATTTCCTGGTCCTTGTCTCCATGCGCCCTCCCACTGCTGTATGTCAAGGATAAAGTAGGAACAATGTCCTGGTCCCCATGCTCCCTCCCACTGCTGTATGTCAAGGATAAAGTAGGAACAATGTCCTGGTCCCGGTCTCCATGCGCCCTCCCACTGCTGTATGTCAAGGATAAAGTAGGAACAATGTCCTGGTCCCTGTCTCCATGCGCCCTCCCACTGCTGCATGTCAAGGATAAAGTAGGAACAATGTCCTGGTCCCGGTCTCCATGCGCCCTCCCACTGCTGTATGTCAAGGATAAAGTAGGAACAATGTCCTGGTCCTTGTCTCCATGCGCCCTCCCACTGCTGTATGTCAAGGATAAAGTAGGAACAATGTCCTGGTCCCGGTCTCCATGCGCCCTCCCACTGCTGTATGTCAAGGATAAAGTAGGAACAATGTCCTGGTCCCTGTCTCCATGCGTCCTCCCACTGCTGTATGTCAAGGATAAAGTAGGAACAATGTCCTGGTCCCTGTCTCCATGCGCCCTCCCACTGCTGTATGTCAAGGATAAAGTAGGAACAATGTCCTGGTCCCTGTCTCCATGCGCCCTCCCACTGCTGTATGTCAAGGATAAAGTAGGAACAATGTCCTGGTCCCTGTCTCCATGCGCCCTCCCACTGCTGTATGTCAAGGATAAAGTAGGAACAATGTCCTGGTCCCTGTCTCCATGCGCCCTCCCACTGCTGTATGTCAAGGATAAAGTAGGAACAATGTCCTGGTCCCTGTCTCCATGTGTCCTCCCACTGCTGTATGTCAAGGATAAAGTAGGAACAATGTCCTGGTCCTTGTCTCCATGCGCCCTCCCACTGCTGTATGTCAAGGATAAAGTAGGAACAATGTCCTGGTCCCTGTCTCCATGCGCCCTCCCACTGCTGTATGTCAAGGATAAAGTAGGAACAATGTCCTGGTCCTTGTCTCCATGCGCCCTCCCACTGCTGTATGTCAAGGATAAAGTAGGAACAATGTCCTGGTCCCTGTCTCCATGCGCCCTCCCACTGCTGTATGTCAAGGATAAAGTAGGAACAATGTGCTGGTCCCTGTCTCCATGCGCCCTTCCACTGCTGTATGTCAAGGATAAAGTAGGAACAATGTCCTGGTCCCTGTCTCCATGCGCCCTCCCACTGCTGTATGTCAAGGATAAAGTAGGAACAATGTCCTGGTCCCTGTCTCCATGCGCCCTCCCACTGCTGTATGTCAAGGATAAAGTAGGAACAATGTCCTGGTCCCGGTCTCCATGCGCCCTCCCACTGCTGTATGTCAAGGATAAAGTAGGAACAATGTCCTGGTCCCGGTCTCCATGTGTCCTCCCACTGCTGTATGTCAAGGATAAAGTAGGAACAATGTCCTGGTCCCGGTCTCCATGTGTCCTCCCACTGCTGTATGTCAAGGATAAAGTAGGAACAATGTCCTGGTCCCTGTCTCCATGCGCCCTCCCACTGCTGTATGTCAAGGATAAAGTAGGAACAATGTCCTGGTCCCTGTCTCCATGCGCCCTCCCACTGCTGTATGTCAAGGATAAAGTAGGAACAATGTCCTGGTCCCGGTCTCCATGCGCCCTCCCACTGCTGTATGTCAAGGATAAAGTAGGAACAATGTCCTGGTCCCGGTCTCCATGCGCCCTCCCACTGCTGTATGTCAAGGATAAAGTAGGAACAATGTCCTGGTCCCTGTCTCCATGCGCCCTCCCACTGCTGTGTGTCAAGGATAAAGTAGGAACAATGTCCTGGTCCCTGTCTCCATGCGCCCTCCCACTGCTGTATGTCAAGGATAAAGTAGGAACAATTTCCTGGTCCTTGTCTCCATGCGCCCTCCCACTGCTGTATGTCAAGGATAAAGTAGGAACAATGTCCTGGTCCCCATGCTCCCTCCCACTGCTGTATGTCAAGGATAAAGTAGGAACAATGTCCTGGTCCCGGTCTCCATGCGCCCTCCCACTGCTGTATGTCAAGGATAAAGTAGGAACAATGTCCTGGTCCCGGTCTCCATGCGTCCTCCCACTGCTGTATGTCAAGGATAAAGTAGGAACAATGTCCTGGTCCCTGTCTCCATGCGCCCTCCACTGCTGCATGTCAAGGATAAAGTAGGAACAATGTCCTGGTCCCGGTCTCCATGCGCCCTCCCACTGCTGTATGTCAAGGATAAAGTAGGAACAATGTCTGGTCCTTGTCTCCATGCGCCCCTCCCACTGCTGTATGTCAAGGATAAAGTAGGAACAATGTCCTGGTCCCGGTCTCCATGCGCCCTCCCACTGCTGTATGTCAAGGATAAAGTAGGAACAATGTCCTGGTCCCGGTCTCCATGTGCCCTCCCACTGCTGTATGTCAAGGATAAAGTAGGAACAATGTCATGGTCCCTGTCTCCATGCGCCCTCCCACTGCTGTATGTCAAGGATAAAGTAGGAACAATGTCCTGGTCCCTGTCTCCATGCGCCCTCCACTGCTGTATGTCAAGGATAAAGTAGGAACAATGTCCTGGTCCCGGTCTCCATGCGTCCTCCCACAGCTGTATGTCAAGGATAAAAGTAGGAACAATGTCCTGGTCCCGGTCTCCATGTGTCCTCCCACTGCTGTATGTCAAGGATAAAGTAGGAACAATGTCCTGGTCCCTGTCTCCATGCGCCCCTCCCACTGCTGTATGTCAAGGATAAAGTAGGAACAATGTCCTGGTCCCTGTCTCCATGCGCCCTCCCACTGCTGTATGTCAAGGATAAAGTAGGAACAATGTCCTGGTCCTTGTCTCCATGTGCCCTCCCACTGCTGTATGTCAAGATAAAGTAGGAACAATGTCCTGGTCCCTGTCTCCATGTGCCCTCCCACTGCTGTATGTCAAGGATAAAGTAGGAACAATGTCCTGGTCCCTGTCTCCATGTGCCCTCCCACTGCTGTATGTCAAGGATAAAGTAGGAACAATGTCCTGGTCCCTGTCTCCATGCGCCCTCCCACTGCTGTATGTCAAGGATAAAGTAGGAACAATGTCCTGGTCCCTGTCTCCATGCGTCCTCCCACTGCTGTATGTCAAGGATAAAGTAGGAACAATGTCCTGGTCCCTGTCTCCATGTGCCCTCCCACTGCTGTATGTCAAGGATAAAGTAGGAACAATGTCCTGGTCCGGTCTCCATGCGCCCTCCCACTGCTGTATGTCAAGGATAAAGTAGGAACAATGTCCTGGTCCCTGTCTCCATGCGCCCTCCCACAGCTGTATGTCAAGGATAAAGTAGGAACAATGTCCTGGTCCCTGTCTCCATGTGCCCTCCCACTGCTGTATGTCAAGGATAAAGTAGGAACAATGTCCTGGTCCCTGTCTCCATGCGCCCTCCCACTGCTGTATGTCAAGGATAAAGTAGGAACAATGTCCTGGTCCCTGTCTCCATGCGCCCTCCCACTGCTGTATGTCAAGGATAAAGTAGGAACAATGTCCTGGTCCCTGTCTCCATGCGCCCTCCCACTGCTGTATGTCAAGGATAAAGTAGGAACAATGTCCTGGTCCCTGTCTCCATGCGCCCTCCCACTGCTGTATGTCAAGGATAAAGTAGGAACAATGTCCTGGTCCCTGTCTCCATGCTCCCTCCCACTGCTGTATGTCAAGGATAAAGTAGGAACAATGTCCTGGTCCCTGTCTCCATGCGCCCTCCCACTGCTGTATGTCAAGGATAAAGTAGGAACAATGTCCTGGTCCCTGTCTCCATGTGTCCTCCCACTGCTGTATGTCAAGGATAAAGTAGGAACAATGTCCTGGTCCCTGTCTCCATGCGCCCTCCCACTGCTGTATGTCAAGGATAAAGTAGGAACAATGTCCTGGTCCCTGTCTCCATGCGCCCTCCCCACTGCTGTATGTCAAGGATAAAGTAGGAACAATGTCCTGGTCCCGGTCTCCATGCGCCCTCCCACTGCTGTATGTCAAGGATAAAGTAGGAACAATGTGCTGGTCCCTGTCTCCATGCGCCCTCCCACTGCTGTATGTCAAGGATAAAGTAGGAACAATGTCCTGGTCCCGGTCTCCATGCGCCCTCCCACTGCTGTATGTCAAGGATAAAGTAGGAACAATGTCCTGGTCCCTGTCTCCATGCGCCCTCCCACTGCTGTATGTCAAGGATAAAGTAGGAACAATGTCCTGGTCCCTGTCTCCATGCGCCCTCCCACTGCTGTATGTCAAGGATAAAGTAGGAACAATGTCCTGGTCCCGGTCTCCATGCGCCCTCCCACTGCTGTATGTCAAGGATAAAGTAGGAACAATGTGCTGGTCCCTGTCTCCATGCGCCCTCCCACTGCTGTATGTCAAGGATAAAGTAGGAACAATGTCCTGGTCCCGGTCTCCATGCGCCCTCCCACTGCTGTATGTCAAGGATAAAGTAGGAACAATGTGCTGGTCCCTGTCTCATGCGCCCTCCCACTGCTGTATGTCAAGGATAAGTAGGAACAATGTCCTGGTCCCTGTCTCCAT
This sequence comes from Bufo bufo, assembly GCF_905171765.1. Classification (NCBI taxonomy): domain Eukaryota; kingdom Metazoa; phylum Chordata; class Amphibia; order Anura; family Bufonidae; genus Bufo; species Bufo bufo. The sequence goes on along the minus strand of NC_053395.1, from coordinate 103,187,407 downwards.
GCTCCCTCCCACTGCTGTATGTCAAGGATAAAGTAGGAACAAATGTCCTGGTCCCTGTCTCCATGCGCCCTCCCACTGCTGTATGTCAAGGATAAAGTAGGAACAATGTCCTGGTCCCGGTCTCCATGCGCCCTCCCACTGCTGTATGTCAAGGATAAAGTAGGAACAATGTCCTGGTCCCTGTCTCCATGCGCCCTCCCACTGCTGTATGTCAAGGATAAAGTAGGAACAATGTGCTGGTCCCTGTCTCCATGCGCCCTCCCACTGCTGTATGTCAAGGATAAAGTAGGAACAATGTCCTGGTCCCTGTCTCCATGCGCCCTCCCACTGCTGTATGTCAAGGATAAAGTAGGAACAATGTCCTGGTCCCCGGTCTCCATGCGCCCTCCCACTGCTGTATGTCAAGGATAAAGTAGGAACAATGTCCTGGTCCCTGTCTCCATGCGCCCTCCCACTGCTGTATGTCAAGGATAAAGTAGGAACAATGTCCTGGTCCCGGTCTCCATGTGCCCTCCCACTGCTGTATGTCAAGGATAAAGTAGGAACAATGTCCTGGTCCCTGTCTCCATGCGCCCTCCCACTGCTGTATGTCAAGGATAAAGTAGGAACAATGTCCTGGTCCCTGTCTCCATGCGCCCTCCCACTGCTGTATGTCAAGGATAAAGTAGGAACAATGTCCTGGTCCTTGTCTCCATGCGCCCTCCCACTGCTGTATGTCAAGGATAAAGTAGGAACAATGTCCTGGTCCCTGTCTCCATGCGTCCTCCCACTGCTGTATGTCAAGGATAAAGTAGGAACAATGTCCTGGTCCCTGTCTCCATGCGCCCTCCCACTGCTGTATGTCAAGGATAAAGTAGGAACAATGTCCTGGTCCCTGTCTCCATGCGCCCTCCCACTGCTGTATGTCAAGGATAAAGTAGGAACAATGTCCTGGTCCCTGTCTCCATGCGCCCTCCCACTGCTGTATGTCAAGGATAAAGTAGGAACAATGTCCTGGTCCCTGTCTCCATGCGCCCTCCCACTGCTGTATGTCAAGGATAAAGTAGGAACAATGTGCTGGTACCTGTCTCCATGCGCCCTCCCACTGCTGTATGTCAAGGATAAAGTAGGAACAATGTCCTGGTCCCGGTCTCCATGCGCCCTCCCACTGCTGTATGTCAAGGATAAAGTAGGAACAATGTCCTGGTCCCGGTCTCCATGTGCCCTCCCACTGCTGTATGTCATGGATAAAGTAGGAACAATGTCCTGGTCCCGGTCTCCATGTGTCCTCCCACTGCTGTATGTCAAGGATAAAGTAGGAACAATGTCCTGGTCCCTGTCTCCATGCGCCCTCCCACTGCTGTATGTCAAGGATAAAGTAGGAACAATGTCCTGGTCCCTGTCTCCATGTGCCCTCCCACTGCTGTATGTCAAGGATAAAGTAGGAACAATGTCCTGGTCCCGGTCTCCATGCTCCCTCCCACTGCTGTATGTCAAGGATAAAGTAGGAACAATGTCCTGGTCCCTGTCTCCATGCGTCCTCCCACTGCTGTATGTCATAGATAAAGTAGGAACAATGTCCCTGGTCCCTGTCTCCATGCGCCCTCCCACTGCTGTATGTCAAGGATTAAAGTAGGAACAATGTCCTGGTCCCGGTCTCCATGTGCCCTCCCACTGCTGTATGTCAAGGATAAAGTAGGAACAATGTCCTGGTCCCGGTCTCCATGCGCCCTCCCACTGCTGTATGTCAAGGATAAAGTAGGAACAATGTCCTGGTCCCTGTCTCCATGCGCCCTCCCCACTGCTGTATGTCAAGGATAAAGTAGGAACAATGTCCTGGTCCTTGTCTCCATGCGCCCTCCCACTGCTGTATGTCAAGGATAAAGTAGGAACAATGTCCTGGTCCTTGTCTCCATGCGCCCTCCCACTGCTGTATGTCAGGATTAAAGTAGGAACAATGTCCTGGTCCCGGTCTCCCATGCGCCCTCCCACTGCTGTATGTCAAGGATAAAGTAGGAACAATGTCCTGGTCCTTGTCTCCATGCGCCCTCCCACTGCTGTATGTCAAGGATAAAGTAGGAACAATGTCCTGGTCCCGGTCTCCATGCGCCCTCCCACCTGCTGTATGTCAAGGATAAAGTAGGAACAATGTCCTGGTCCCTGTCTCCATGCGCCCTCCCACTGCTGTATGTCAAGGATAAAGTAGGAACAATGTCCTGGTCCCTGTCTCCATGCGCCCTCCCACTGCTGTATGTCAAGGATAAAGTAGGAACAATGTCCTGGTCCCTGTCTCCATGCGTCCTCCCACTGCTGTATGTCAAGGATAAAGTAGGAACAATGTCCTGGTCCCTGTCTCCATGCGCCCTCCCACTGCTGTATGTCAAGGATAAAGTAGGAACAATGTCCTGGTCCTTGTCTCCATGCGCCCTCCTCCACTGCTGTATGTCAAGGATAAAGTAGGAACAATGTCCTGGTCCCTGTCTCCATGCGCCCTCCCACTGCTGTATGTCAAGGATAAAGTAGGAACAATGTCCTGGTCCCTGTCTCCATGCGCCCTCCCACTGCTGTATGTCAAGGATAAAGTAGGAACAATGTCCTGGTCCCTGTCTCCATGCGCCCTCCCACTGCTGTATGTCAAGGATAAAGTAGGAACAATTTCCTGGTCCTTGTCTCCATGCGCCCTCCCACTGCTGTATGTCAAGGATAAAGTAGGAACAATGTCCTGGTCCCCATGCTCCCTCCCACTGCTGTATGTCAAGGATAAAGTAGGAACAATGTCCTGGTCCCGGTCTCCATGCGCCTCCACTGCTGTATGTCAAGGATAAAGTAGAACAATGTCCTGGTCCCGGTCTCCATGTGTCCTCCCACTGCTGTATGTCAAGGATAAAGTAGGAACAATGTCCTGGTCCCGGTCTCCATGCGCCCTCCCACTGCTGTATGTCAAGGATAAAGTAGGAACAATGTCCTGGTCCCTGTCTCCATGCGCCCTCCCCACTGCTGTATGTCAAGGATAAAGTAGGAACAATGTCCTGGTCCCTGTCTCCATGCGCCCTCCCACTGCTGTATGTCAAGGATAAAGTAGGAACAATGTCCTGGTCCCTGTCTCCATGTGCCCTCCCACTGCTGTATGTCAAGGATAAAGTAGGAACAATGTCCTGGTCCCTGTCTCCATGCGCCCTCCCACTGCTGTATGTCAAGGATAAAGTAGGAACAATGTCCTGGTCCCTGTCTCCATGTGTCCTCCCACTGCTGTATGTCAAGGATAAAGTAGGAACAATGTCCTGGTCCTTGTCTCCATGCGCCCTCCCACTGCTGTATGTCAAGGTTAAAGTAGGAACAATGTCCTGGTCAGCCCTGTCTCCATGCGTCCTCCCACTGCTGATGTCAAGTTAAAGTAGGAACAATGTCCTGGTCCTTGTCTCCATGCGCCCTCCCACTGCTGTATGTCAAGATAAAGTAGGAACAATGTCCTGGGTCCCTGTCTCCATGCGCCCCTCCCCACTGCTGTATGTCAAGGATAAAGTCGGACAATGTCCTGTCCCTGTCTCTCCAATGCGCCCTCCCACTGCCTGTATGTCAAGGATAACGTAGGACAATGTCCATGGTCCCGCGTCCTCCCATGCGCCTCCCACTGCTGTATGTCAAGGATTTAAGTAGGAACAATGTCCTGGTCCCTGTCTCCATGCGTCCTCCCACTGCTGTATGTCAAGGATAAAGTAGGAAACAATGTCCTGGTCCCGGTCTCCATGCGTCCTCCCCACTGCTGTATGTCAAGGATAAAGTAGGAACAATGTCCTGGTCCCGGTCTCCATGTGCCCTCCCACTGCTGTATGTCAAGGATAAAGTAGGAAACATTGTCCTGGTCCCGGTCTCCATGCGCCCTCCCACTGCTGTATGTCAAGGATAAGTAGGAACAATGTCCTGGTCCGGTCTCCATGCGCCCTCCTACTGCTGTATGTCAAGGATAAAGTAGGAACAATGTCCTGGTCCGGTCTCCATGCGCCCTCCCAACTGCTGTATGTCAAGGTTATAAGTAGGAACAATGTCTGGTCCCGGTCTCCATGCGCCTCCCCACTGCTGTATGTCAAGGATAAAGTAGGAACAATGCCTGGTCCCGGTCTCCATGCGCCCTCCTACTGCTGTATGTCAAGGATAAAGTAGGAACAATGTCCTGGTCCCTGTCTCCATGCGCCCCTCCCCATGCTGTATGTCAAGGATAAAGTAGGAACATGTCCTGGTCCCTGTCTCCATGTGTCCTCCCACTGCTGTATGTCAAGGATATAAAGTAGGAACAATGTCCTGGTCCCTGTCTCCATGTGCCCTCCCACTGCTGTATGTCAAGGATAAAGTAGGAACAATGTCCTGGTCCGGTCTCCATGTGCCCCTCCCACTGCTGCATGTCAAGGATAAAGTAGGAACAATGTCCTGGTCCCTGTCCTCCATGCGCCCTCCCACTGCTGTATGTCAAGGATAATAAAGTAGGAACAATGTCCTGGTCCCGGTCTCCATGCGCCCCCTCCCACTGCTGTATGTCAAGGATAAAGTAGGAACAATGTCCTGGTCCCTGTCTCCATGCGCCCTCCACTGCTGTATGTCAAGGATTAAAGTAGGAAACAATGTCCTGGTCCTTGTCTCCAGGCGCCCCTCCCACTGCTGTATGTCAAGGATAAAGTAGGAACAATGTCCTGGTCCGGTCTCCATGCGCCCTCCCAATGCTGTATGTCAAGGATAAAGTAGGAACAATGTCCTGGTCCCGGTCTCCATGCGCCCCTCCTACTGCTTTATGTCAAGGATAAAGTAGGAACAATGTCCTGGTCCCGGTCTCCATGCGCCCTCCCACTGCTGTATGTCAAGGATAAAGTAGGAACAATGTCCTGGTCCCTGTCTCCATGCGCCCTCCCACTGCTGTATGACAAGGATAAAGTAGGAACAATGTCCTGGTCCCTGTCTCATGCGCCCCTCCCACTGCTGTATGTCAAGGATAAAGTAGGAACAATGTCCTGGTCCCTGTCTCCATGTGCCCTCCCACTGTGTATGTCATAGATAAAGTAGGAACAATGTCCTGGTCCTGTCTCCATGCGCCCTCCCACTGCTGTATGTCAAGGATAAAGTAGGAACCAATGTCTGGTCCCCTGTCTCATGCGCCCTCCCACTGCTGTATGTCAAGGATAAAGTAGAACAATGTCCTGGTCCCCATGCTCCCTCCCACTGCTGTATGTCAAGGATAAAGTAGGAACAATGTCCTGGTCCCTGTCTCCATGCGCCCTCCACTGCTGTTGTCAAGGATAAAGTAGGAACAATGTCCTGGTCCTGTCTCCATGCGCCCTCCACTGCTGTATGTCAAGGATAAAGTAGGAACAATGTCTGGTCCCTGTCTCCATGCTCCCTCCCACTGCTGTTTGTCAAGGATAAAGTAGGAACAATGTCCTGGTCCCTGTCTCCATGCCCTCCCTCCCACTGCTGTATGTCAAGGATAAAGTAGGAACAATGTCCTGGTCCCTGTCTCCATGCGCCCTCCCACTGCTGTATGTCAAGGATAAAGTAGGAACAATGTCCTGGTCCCTGTCTCCATGTGCCCTCCCACAGCTGTATGTCAAGGATAAAGTAGGAACAATGTCCTGGTCCCTGTCTCCATGCGCCCTCCCACTGCTGTATGTCAAGGATAAAAGTAGGAACAATGTCCTGGTCCCTGTCTCCATGCGCCCTCCCACTGCTGTATGTCAAGGATAAGTAGGACAATGTCTGTCCCGGTCTCATGCGCCCTCCCACTGCTGTATGTCAAGGATAAGTAGGAACAATGTCCTGGTCCCGGTCTCCATGTGCCCTCCCACTGCTGTTATGTCAAGGATAAAGTAGGAACAATGTCCTGGTCCCTGTCTCCATGCGCCCTCCCACTGCTGTATGTCAAGGATAAAGTAGGAACAATGTCCTGGTCCCTGTCTCCATGTGCCCTCCCACTGCTGTATGTCAAGGATAAGTAGGAACAATGTCCTCCTGGTCCCTGTCTCCATGCGTCCCTCCCACTGCTGTATGTCAAGGATAAAGTAGGAACAATGTCCTGGTCCCTGTCTCCATGCGCCCTCCCACTGCTGTATGTCAAGGATAAAGTAGGAACAATGTCCTGGTCCGGTCTCCATGCGCCCCTCCCACTGCTGTATGTCAAGGATAAAGTAGGAACAAAGTCCTGGTCCTGTCTCCATGCGCCCTCCCACTGCTGTATGTCAAGGATAAAGTAGGAACAATGTCCTGGTCCCTGTCTCCATGATGCCCTCCCACTGCTGTATGTCAAGGATAAAGTAGGAACAATGTCCTGGTCCCTGTCTCCATGTGCCCTCCCACTGCTGTATGTCAAGGATAAAGTAGGAACAATGTCCTGGTCCCTGTCTCCATGCGCCCTCCCACTGCTGTATGTCAAGGATAAAGTAGGAACAATGTCCTGGTCCCGGTCTCCATGCGCCCTCCCACTGCTGTATGTCAAGGATAAAGTAGGAACAATGTCCTGGTTCCCGGTCTCCATGTGTCCTCCCACTGCTGTATGTCAAGGATAAAGTAGGAACAATGTCCTGGTCCCTGTCTCCATGTGTCCTCCCACTGCTGTATGTCAAGGATAAAGTAGGAACAATGTCCTGGTCCCTGTCTCCATGTGCCCTCCCACTGCTGTTTGTCAAGGATAAAGTAGGAACAAATGTCATGGTCCTTGTCTCCATGCGCCCTCCCACTGCTGTATGTCAAGGATAAAGTAGGAACAATGTCCTGGTCCCGGTCTCCATGCGCCCTCCCACTGCTGTATGTCAAGGATAAGTAGGAACAATGTCCTGGTCCTGTCTCCATGCGCCCTCCCACTGCTGTATGTCAAGGATAAAGTAGGAACAATGTCCTGGTCCCGGTCTCCATGTGCCCTCCCACTGCTGTATGTCAAGGATAACAGTAGGAACAATGTCCTGGTCCCGGTCTCCATGCGCCCTCCCACTGCTGTATGTCAAGGATAAAGTAGGAACAATGTCCTGGTCCCGGTCTCCATGCGTCCTCCCACTGCTGTATGTCAAGGATAAAGTAGGAACAATGTCTGGTTCCTGTCTCCATGCGCCCTCCCACTGCTGTATGTCAAGGATAAAGTAGGAACAATGTCCTGGTCCTTGTCTCCATGCGCCCTCCCACTGCTGTATGTCAAGGATAAAGTAGGAACAATGTCCTGGTCCGGTCTCCATGCGCCCTCCCACTGCTGTATGTCAAGGATAAAGTAGGAACAATTCCTGGTCCCTGTCTCCATGCGCCCCTCCCACTGCTGTATGTCAAGATAAAGTCGGAAACAATGTCCTGGTCCCGGTCTCCATGCGCCCCTCCCCACTGCTGTATGTCAAGGACTAAAGAAGGAACAATGTCCTGGTCCCTGTCTCCATGCGCCCTCCCACTGCTGTATGTCAAGGAATTAAAGTAGGAACATGTCCTGGTCCCTGTCTCCATGCGCCCTCCACTGCTGTATGTCAAGGATAAAAGTAGGAACAATGTCCTGGTCCCGGTCTCCATGTGCCTCCATGCTGTATGTCAAGGATAAAGTAGGAAACAATGTCCTGGTCCCTGTCTCCATGTGCCTCCCACTGCTGTATGTCAAGGATAAAGTAGGAACAATGTCCTGGTCCTTGTCTCCATGCGCCCTTCCACTGCTGTATGTCAAGGATAAAGTAGGAACAATGTCCTGGTCCCTGTCTCCATGTGCCCTCCCACTGCTGTATGTCAAGGATAAAGTAGGAACAATGTCCTGGTCCTGTCTCCATGCGCCCTCCCACTGCTGTATGTCAAGGATAAAGTAGGAACAATGTCCTGGTCCCTGTCTCCATGCGTCCTCCCACTGCTGTATGTCAAGGATAAAGTAGGAACAATGTCTGGTCCCTGTCTCATGCGCCCTCCCACTGCTGTATGTCAAGGATAAAGTAGGAACAATGTCCTGGTCCTGTCTCCATGCGCCCTCCCACTGCTGTATGTCATAGATAAAGTAGGAACAATGTCCTGGTCCCTGTCTCCATGCGCCCCTCCCACTGCTGTATGTCAAGGATAAAGTAGGAACAATGTCCTGGTCCTTGTCTCCATGCGCCCTCCCACTGCTGTATGTCAAGGATAAGTAGGAACAATGTCCTGGTCCCGGTCTCCATGCGCCCCTCCCACTGCTGTATGTCAAGGATAAAGTAGGAACAATGTCCTGGTCCCCGGTCTCATGTGCCCTCCTACTGCTGTATGTCAAGGATAAAGTAGGAACAATGTCCTGGTCCCTGTCTCCATGCGCCCTCCCACTGCTGTATGTCAAGGATAAAGTAGGAACAATGTCCTGGTCCCGGTCTCCATGTGCCCTCCCCACTGCTGTATGTCAAGATAAAGTAGGAACAGTGTCCTGGTCCCTGTCTCCATGCGCCTCCCACTGCTGTATGTCAAGGATAAAGTAGGAACAATGTCCTGGTTCCCGGTCTCCATGCGCCCTCCCACTGCTGTATGTCAAGGATAAAGTAGGAACAATGTCCTGGTCCCTGTCTCCATGCGCCCTCCCAGTGCTGTATGTCAAGGATTAAAGTAGGAACAATGTCCTGGTCCCTGTCTCCATGCGCCCTCCCACTGCTGTATGTCAAGGATAAGTAGGAACCAATGACCTGGTCCTGTCTCCATGCGCCCTCCCACTGCTGTATGTCAAGGATAAAGTAGGAACAATGTCCTGGTCCCTGTCTCCATGCGCCCTCCCACTGCTGTATGTCAAGGATAAAGTAGGAAACAATGTCCTGGTCCCTGTCTCCATGCGCCCCTCACTGCTGTTGTCAAGGATAAAGTAGGAACAATGTCCTGGTCCCTGTCTCCATGTGTCCTCCCACTGCTGTATGTCAAGGTAAGTAGGAACAATGTCCTGGTCCCTGTCTCCCTGCGCCCCTCCCACTGCTGTATGTCAAGGATATAAAGTAGGAACAATGTCCTGGTCCCGTCTCCATGTGCCCTCCCACTGCTGTATGTCAAGGATAAAGTAGGAAACAATGTCCTGGTCCCTGTCTCCATGCGCCCTCCCCACTGCTGTATGTCAAGGATAAAGTAGGAACAATGTCCTGGTCCCCGGTCTCATGCGCCCTCCCACTGCTGTATGTCAAGGATAAAGTAGGAACAATGTCCTGGTCCCTGTCTCCATGCGCCCTCCCACTGCTGTATGTCAAGGATAAAGTAGGTACAATGTCCTGGTCCCTGTCTCCATGCGCCCTCCCACTGCTGTATGTCAAGATAAAGTAGGAACAATGTCCTTGGTCCCGGTCTCCATGCGCCCTCCCACTGCTGTATGTCAAGGATTAAAGTAGGAACAATGTCCTGGTCCTTGTCTCCATGCGCCCTCCCACTGCTGTATGTCAAGGATAAATTAGGACAATGTCCTGGTCCCTGTCTCCATGCGCCCCTCCCATGCTGTATGTCAAGGATAAAGTAGGAAACAATGTCCTGGTCCCGGTCTCCATGCGCCCTCCCACTGCCAGCAGGGGCCTTAGTTTGTAGGTTACATCTCGCCTTCCCAAGAGCATTTCTTCTCTATCCTTCCGTGATGCAATTGTCTCTCCCCCTTTGTATCTTCCACTTTGGAGAACTTCTGGCCCTCAGTCTTTTTCCACCTTATCAGATTTCCTCCTCAAGTTTCTCTACTTGGCTACAATTTCTGGCAGTGCGCACAAATTCTCCCACGGGAATTGCCCCTGATGGTATGCATGGGGTGATGGCTCCTGGCTTTCAGGATTGAATTACCAGCCACCTCTTTACTGTACATATGGGTGTGCACCACCTCACTGGGCTCCCGTGGAGTGTCAAATCGAGGAAGTTTATATGGGATTCATGCACTGAACATGTGAATCGTAAATTATAGCTTATATTGTTTAGTACGACTGAAGGTCTGGGACGGCAGACACACCGCCCTCCCACAACATGAGCACGTCGTCGATGTATCTGCCGTACCAGACAGGCAGGCCCGAATGGATTGTCAGGTTGTAAATAAACTTCTACTCCCAATATGACATGGTCAAGTTACTGCCAGTGACGGCGAGAACTTGGCCCCCATTGACACTCCGCGGGTCTGTAGGTAGTGCAGCCATCAAACATGAAGTAGTTATGAGTCAACAAATATGCTGTAGCCTCACAAACAAAATGAATATAACCAGAACTAAGTCCAGTATATCTGTGGAGGTGGTGCTCCATGGCCAGCAGAGCAACCCCGTGAGGGATGGAGGGAAACAACGTCAGCCGTGATCCACCTGTAGTTCTCCTCCCACATAAACCTATACATAGCCCGCATTACATCCGCCGTATCTTTTAGGAACCCTGGGGTGCGCCTGACTGGAGGCTGGAGAATATTGTCCAGCCAACTACCCAGGCGCTCTGTAAGGGAACCCATTCCAGAAACTATAGGGCGGAGGGGGGGGTGGACGCCTTTATGGATCTTGGGCAAGGCATGCATAATGGGGGTGACGGGTACATCCACGCACAGATACCTATACTCACTGCCCAGTTCTTTTCCTTTCACCAACAGTGACATATAGCCATCCATATATTCCCGTAATGGATCTCTCAATAGTTTACTGTACGTGGATGTATCTGCCAACATCTCCCGCAATTGGTTGCCATATATCTCCTTGTCCATGACGACCACCGCCCCCCCCCCCTTATCCGCCTTTTAATAACCAAGTGTCACATGCTGTAACTCCTGAAGTGCTAGGGCTTGGGATTGACTGAGATTATTGTGCTTTTTGGTTTTTTTACTTTCTTTTTCAATTCTCCCTAGCTCTTTTTCCAACACTTCCTGAAATACGTCCATACTACCTGTGCGTGACATAACAGGATAAAACTTGGAATTTTGCGTACGGAATTTACTAGGTGGTTTGGGTAACTCCCTAATTCCCTGCTCCTCCTGAAGCCCAGGTGAGGTGGTGCACACCAACGCAGCGATGGACTGGCCATCGGGAGTACCGGAGAATCCGGTGGGCCGATCGAATTATGGGCCGGCCCAGGGCCGCCCTCAGGGGGGTAAGCCTCCAAGTACTGCAGGCAGTGTGGGGGCCGGCGCTCACTCACTGGACGTCACACGCCTGCCCTCTCCTCCACTAGGCGGCGCAGGCGCGTGACGTCAGTGAGTGAGCGCTGCCGCCCGCACTTGTTACTGGAGGCGGGAGCTGAATGTAAGGTAGTAAAGACTCTTTACTAAAGAGATGAGCGCTGTGCCCCCACGTGTAGTAGAATACCTACCTGGAGCCAGACTGTGCACAGAAAGGGCACTTTGTCACTGTGGACACTAAATACACAACTTATCTGAGCATAGTATGCCCAGGTCTTCCCACGGTCATACAGTGCTCAGATAGCGCCATGTTATGCACAGATAAATGGTGTATTTCTTGCTTATGGTGCCATACAGTACCTACCTAAAGTGAAAACCTACAGTACTTTGGCCACAGTCATACAGTGCCGACATAGAGCCAAAGTATGGCACTTTCTATGCACCTAGGTAGGTACTATATGGGTACAAATGCGCTATTTTTCTGTGAATAGGAGGGCACTATCGTGCTCTATGTGGGTACTGTATCACTATTAGGGCAGATAGTGCCATAGAGACAAAATGTCTCCCAGCACATTATACATGGCTCGTCATCATGGTTACGACCTCCCTGTAATCCAGCATTGGTGGTCGAAAAAAGCACCAAACTATGTGCACTCCCACAATCCCGGCTACTCCTATAGTGTGCAAGCATGACCACCGCTGCTGGATTACAGGGTGGTCAAAACCATGGAAACAAGCAGTGCATAATGTGATGGAAAAATGACTCCCGCCAGCAAAGGAAGCAATATGGAGAATCACAATACATTAGTAAGTGCCTTGTATTAACTTTCTCTACAAGATAAATGCCACTGCTGAAGAGACATAACCCCTTCAAGGATGCGTGCACTGATATGCTGTAGATTTGCATCCATTAAATCCACACTATTTACAGCATACATTGACCTGTGGTGCGGTTTTAAGTCTGCAGTCAGTTTATGCTGCGGATTCCCTCCTTTGCGGTGCACAGATCTGCTGTAAAATCTGCATGTAACTCACATATTTTGTTGTGGATTTGCTGCTGCAAATTACGTCCTGCACGGATGTGCCCCTTGCTTTCTTTCATTTTGTATGCATAGGTGGTGCCCTATGTGGGCTCTGTATGGCACGCACTGTGCACTGTTGGCAGTGGCTTGCCTAGTAAGGTGATCACCATCACATGCTCAGTTTTTATTATCCCCACAGCCTGTGTTAAAATTAAAGTTACTGTCTTGCAGCCTGCAGGATACCGATTTATTAATGTATACTACTGTGAGTGGCGGGGAGGGGGATCTATGGATGACGGCACTGTTATAGGGAGGGGGATCCGTGGATGGCACTGTTATGGGGGGGGGGTCTGTCATGTGGATGACACTTATGGGGGGGGGGTCTGTCATGTGGATGACATTGACACTTATGGGGGGGGGGGTCTGTGGATGGTCACTTATGGGGGGGATCTGTGGATACCATTATTTTTTTGAATGTGTTTGGGAAAAATAAAGTGGGGCCGGTCTGGCTGAAGTCCAGGGCCACTTTATTGTCCCAGTCCATCCCTGCCCATACGTACAGAAAAGAGGTGGCTTGGTAATCAATCCTGAATGCCAGGAGCCATCACCCCTGCATACCATCAGGGCAATTCCCGTGGGAGAATTTGTGCGCACTTGCCAGAAATTGTATCAAGTAGAGAAACTTGAGGAGGAATCTGATAAGGTGGAAAAATAGACTGAGGGCCTAGAAGTTATCCAAAGTGGATCGATACAGAGGGGGAGAGACATTGCATCACGGAAAGGATAGAGGAAGAAATGCTCTTAGGGAAGGGCGAGATGTAACCTCAAACTAAGGCCCCCTGCTGGCAGTGGGAGGGCGCATGGAGACAGGGACCAGGACATTGTTCCTACTTTATCCTTGACATACAGCAGTGGGAGGGCGCATGGAGACCGGACCAGGACATTGTTCCTACTTTATCCTTGACATACAGCAGTGGGAGGAGCATGGAGACAGGGACCAGGACATTGTTCCTACTTTATCCTTGACATACAGCAGTGGGAGGGCGCATGGAGACAGGGACCAGGACATTGTTCCTACTTTATCCTTGACATACAGCAGTGGGAGGGCGCATGGAGACAGGGACCAGGACATTGTTCCTACTTTATCCTTGACATACAGCAGTGGGAGGGCGCATGGAGACAGGGACCAGGACATTGTTCCTACTTTATCCTTGACATACAGCAGTGGAGGGCGCATGGAGACAGGACCAGGACATTGTTCCTACTTTATCCTTGACATACAGCAGTGGGAGGACGCATGGAGACAGGGACCAGGACATTGTTCCTACTTTATCCTTGACATACAGCAGTGGGAGGGCGCATGGAGACAGGGACCAGGACATTGTTCCTACTTTATCCTTGACATACAGCAGTGGGAGGGCGCATGGAGACAGGGACCAGGACATTGTTCCTACTTTATCCTTGACATACAGCAGTGGGAGGGCGCATGGAGACAGGGACCAGGACATTGTTCCTACTTTATCCTTGACATACAGCAGTGGGGAGGGCGCATGGAGACAGGACCAGGACATTGTTCCTACTTTATCCTTGACATACAGCAGTGGGAGGGCGCATTGGAGACAGGGACCAGGACATTGTTCTACTTTATCCTTGACATACAGCAGTGGGAGGGGCATGGAGACATGGACCAGGACATTGTTCCTACTTTATCCTTGACATACAGCAGTGGGAGGGGAGCATGGAGACAAGGGACCAGGACATTGTTCTACTTTATCCTTGACATACAGCAGTAGGAGGGCGCATGGACGACAGGGACCAGGACATTGTTCCTTACTTTATCCTTGACATACAGCAGTGGGAGGGCGCATGGGAGACAGGGACCAGGACATTGTTCCTACTTTATCCTTGACATACAGCAGTGGGAGGGCGCATGGAGACAGGACCAGGACATTGTTCCTACTTTATCCCTTGACATACAGCAGTGGAGGGCGCATGGAGACACGGGACCAGGACATTGTTCCTACTTTATCCTTGACATACAGCAGTGGGAGGGAGCATGGAGACAGGGACCAGGACATTGTTCCTACTTTATCCTTGACATACAGCAGTGGAGGGCGCATGGAGACAGGGACCAGGACATTGTTCCTACTTTATCCTTGACATACAGCAGTGGGAGGGCGCATGGAGACAGGGACCAGGACATTGTTCCTACTTTATCCTTGACATACAGCAGTGGGAGGGCGCATGGAGACAGGGACCAGGACATTGTTCCTACTTTATCCTTGACATACAGCAGTGGGAGGGCGCATGGAGACAGGGACCAGGACATTGTTCCTACTTTATCCTTGACATACAGCAGTGGGAGGGCGCATGGAGACAGGGACCAGGACATTGTTCCTACTTTATCCTTGACATACAGCAGTGGGAGGGCGCATGGAGACAGGGACCAGGACATTGTTCCTACTTTATCCTTGACATACAGCAGTGGGAGGGCGCATGGAGACAGGGACCAGGACATTGTTCCTACTTTATCCTTGACATACAGCAGTGGGAGGGCGCATGGAGACAGGGACCAGGACATTGTTCCTACTTTATCCTTGACATACAGCAGTGGGAGGGCGCATGGAGACAGGGACCAGACATTGTTCCTACTTTATCCTTGACATACAGCAGTGGGAGGGCGCATGGAGACAGGGACCAGGACATTGTTCCTACTTTATCCTTGACATACAGCAGTGGGAGGGCACATGGAGACAGGGACCAGGACATTGTTCCTACTTTATCCTTGACATACAGCAGTGGGAGGGGCGCATGGAGACAGGGACCAGGACATTGTTCCTACTTTATCCTTGACATACAGCAGTGGGAGGGCGCATGGAGACAGGGACCAGGACATTGTTCCTACTTTATCCTTGACATACAGCAGTGGGAGGGACGCATGGAGACCGGGACCAGGACATTGTTCCTACTTTATCCTTGACATA
Source organism: Bufo bufo (assembly GCF_905171765.1). Classification (NCBI taxonomy): domain Eukaryota; kingdom Metazoa; phylum Chordata; class Amphibia; order Anura; family Bufonidae; genus Bufo; species Bufo bufo. Next base: position 103,172,366 of record NC_053395.1, on the reverse strand, counting down.
CAGCAGTGGGAGGGCGCATGGAGACAGGGACCAGGACATTGTTCCTACTTTATCCTTGACATACAGCAGTGGGAGGGCGCATGGAGACAGGGACCAGGACATTGTTCCTACTTTATCCTTGACATACAGCAGTGGGAGGGCGCATGGAGACAGGGACCAGGACATTGTTCCTACTTTATCCTTGACATACAGCAGTGGGAGGGCACATGGAGACAGGGACCAGGACATTGTTCCTACTTTATCTTGACATACAGCAGTGGGAGGGCTCATGGAGACCGGGACAGGACATTGTTCCTACTTTATCCTTGACATACAGCAGTGGGGAGGGCGCATGGAGACAGGGACCAGGACATTGTTCCTACTTTATCCTTGAAATACAGCAGTGGGAGGGCGCATGGAGACAGGGACCAGGACATTGTTCCTACTTTATCCTTGACATACAGCTGTGGGAGGGCGCATTGGAGACAGGGACCAGGCCATTGTTCCTACTTTATCCTTGACATACAGCAGTGGGAGGGCGCATGGAGACAGGGACCAGGACATTGGTTCCTACTTATCCTTGACATACAGCAGTGGGAGGGCGCACATGGAGACCAGGGACCAGGACATTGTTCCTACTTTATCCTTGACATACAGCAGTGGGAGGGCGCATGGAGACAGGGACCAGGACATTGTTCATTACTTTATACCTTGACATACTGCAGTGGGAGGGCGCATGGAGACAGGGACCAGGACATTTGTTCCTACTTTATCCTTGACATACAGCAGTGGGAGGCGCATGGAGACAGGGACCAGGACATTGTTCCTACTTTATCCTTGACATACAGCAGAGGGAGGGCGCATGGAGACAGGGACCAGGACATTGTTCCTACTTTATCCTTGACAATACAGCAGTGGGAGAGGGCGCATGAGACAGGGACCAGGACATTGTTCCTACTTTATCCTTGACATACAGCAGTGGGAGGACGCATGGAGACAGGGACCAGGACATTGTTCCTACTTTATCCTTGACATACAGCAGTGGAGGGCGCATGGAGACAGGGACCAGGACATTGTTCCTACTTTATCCTTGACATACAGCAGTGGGAGGCGCATGGAGACAGGGACCAGGACATTGTTCCTACTTTATCCTTGACATACAGCAGTGGGAGGGCACATGGAGACAGGACCAGGGACATTGTTCCTACTTTATCCTTGACATACAGCAGTGGGAGGGCGCATGAGACAGGGACCAGGACATTGTTCCTACTTTATCCTTGACATACAGCAGTGGGGAGGGCGCATGGAGACAGGGACCAGGACATTGTTCCTACTTTATCCTTGACATACAGCAGTGGGAGGGCGCATGGAGACAGGGACCAGGACATTGTTCCTACTTTATCCTTGACATACAGCAGTGGTGAGGGCGCATGGAGACAGGGACCAGGGACATTGTTCCTACTTTATCCTTGACATACAGCAGTGGGAGGGCGCATGGAGACAAGGACCAGGACATTGTTCCTACTTTATCCTTGACATACAGCAGTGGGAGGGGCGCATGGAGACCGGGACCAGGACATTGTTCCTACTTTATCCTTGGACATACAGCAGTGGGAGGGCGCATGGAGACAGGGACCAGGACATTGTTCCTACTTTATCTTGACATACAGCAGTGGGAGGGCGCATGGAGACAGGGACCAGGACATTGTTCCTACTTTATCCTTGACATACAGCAGTGGGAGGGCGCATGGAGACAGGGACCAGGACATTGTTCCTACTTTATCCTTGACATACAGCAGTGGGAGGGCGCATGGAGACAGGGACCAGGACATTGTTCCTACTTTATCCTTGACATACAGCAGTGGGAGGGGCGCATGGAGACAGGGACCAGACATTGTTCCTACTTTATCCTTGACATACAGCAGTGGGAGGGCGCAATGGAGACAGGGACCAGGACATTGTTCTACTTTATCCTTGACATACAGCAGTGGGAGGGCGCATGGAGACAGGGACCCAGGACATTGTTCCTACTTTATCCTTGACATACAGCAGTGGGACGGGCGCATGGAGACAGGGACCAGGACATTGTTCCTACTTTATCCTTGACATACAGCAGTGGGAGGGCGCATGGAGACAGGGACCAGGACATTGTTCCTACTTTATCCTTGACATACAGCAGTGGGAGGGCGCATGGAGACAAGGACCAGGACATTGTTCCTACTTTATCCTTGACATACAGCAGTGGGAGGGCGCATGGAGACAGGGACCAGGACATTGTTCCTACTTTATCCTTGACATACAGCAGTGGGAGGGCGCATGGAGACAGGACCAGGACATTGTTCCTACTTTATCCTTGACATACAGCAGTGGGAGGGACCATGGAGACAGGGACCAGGACATTGTTCCTACTTTAATCCTTGACATACAGCAGTGGGAGGGCGCATGGAGACAGGGACCAGGACATTGTTCCTACTTTATCCTTGACATACAGCAGTGGGAGGGCGCATGGAGACAGGGACCAGGACATTGTTCCTACTTTATCCTTGACATACAGCAGTGGGAGGGCACATGGAGACAGGGACCAGGACATTGTTCCTACTTTATCCTTGACATACAGCAGTGGGAGGGCGCATGGAGACAGGGACCAGGACATTGTTCCTACTTTATCCTTGACATACAGCAGTGGGAGGGCGACATGGAGACAGGGACCAGGACATTGTTCCTACTTTATCCTTGACATACAGCAGTGGGAGGGCGCATGGAGACAGGGACCAGGACATTGTTCCTACTTTATCCTTGACATACAGCAGTGGGGAGGGCGCATGGAGACAGGGACCAGGACACTGTTCCTACTTTATCCTTGACATACAGCAGTGGGAGGGCGCATGGGAGACAGGGACCAGGACATTGTTCCTACTTTATCCTTGACATACAGCAGTGGGAGGGCGCATGGAGACAGGACCAGGACATTGTTCCTACTTTATCCTTGACATACAGCAGTGGGAGTGGCGCATGGAGACAGGGACCAGGACATTGTTCCTACTTTATCCTTGACATACAGCAGTGGGATGGACGCATGGAGACAGGACCAGGACATTGTTCCTACTTTATCCTTGACATACAGCAGTGGGAGGGGCGCATGGAGGACAGGGACCAGGACATTGTTCCTACTTTATCCTTGACATACAGCAGTGGGAGGGAGCATGGAGACCAGGGACCAGGACATTGTTCCTACTTTATCCTTGACATACAGCAGTGGGAGGGCACATGAGACAGGGACCAGGACATTGTTCCTACTTTATCCTTGACATACAGCAGTGGGAGGGCGCATGGAGACAGGGACCAGACATTGTTTCCTACTTTATCCTTGACATACAGCAGTGGGAGGGCACATGGAACAGGGACCAGGACATTGTTCCTACTTTATCCTTGACATACAGCAGTGGGAGGGCGCATGGAGACAGGGACCAGGACATTGTTCCTACTTTTATCCTTGACATACAGCAGTGGGAGGGCACATGAGACAGGGACCAGACATTGTTCCTACTTTATTCTTGACATACAGCAGTGGGAGGGCTCATGGAGACAGGGACCAGGACATTGTTCTACTTTATCCTTGACATACAGCAGTGGGAGGACGCATGGAGACCAGGGACCAGGACATTGTTCCTACTTTATCCTTGACATACAGCAGTGGGAGGGCGCATTGAGACAGGGACCAGGACATTGTTCCTACTTTATCCTTGACATACAGCAGTGGGAGGGCGCATGGAGACAGGGACCAGGACATTGTTCCTACTTTATCCTTGACATACAGCAGTGGGAGGGAGCATGGAGACAGGGACCAGGACATTGTTCCTACTTTATCCTTGACATACAGCAGTGGAGGGCGCATGGAGACAGGGACCAGGACATTGTTCCTACTTTATCCTTGACATACAGCAGTGGGAGGGAGCATGGAGACCGGGACCAGGACATTGTTCCTACTTTATCCTTGACATACAGCAGTGGGAGGGCGCATGGAGACAGGGACCAGGACATTGTTCCTACTTTATCCTTGACATACAGCAGTGGGAGGGCGCATGGAGACAGGGACCAGGACATTGTTCCTACTTTATCCTTGACATACAGCAGTGGGAGGGCGCATGGAGACAGGGACCAGGACATTGTTCCTACTTTATCCTTGACATACAGCAGTGGGAGGGCACATGGAGACAGGGACCAGGACATTGTTCCTACTTTATCATGACATACAGCAGTGGGAGGGCGCATGGAGACAGGGACCAGGACATTGTTCCTACTTTATCCTTGACATACAGCAGTGGGAGGGCGCATGAGACAGGGACAGGACATTGTCCTACTTTATCCTTGACATACAGCAGTGGGAGGGCACATGGAGACAGGGACCAGGACATTGTTCCTACTTTATTCCTTGACATACAGCAGTGGGAGGGCGCATGGAGACAGGGACCAGGACCATTGTTCCTACTTTATCCTTGACATACAGCAGTGGGAGGGCGCATGGAGACAGGGACCAGGACATTGTTCCTACTTTATCCTTGACATACAGCAGTGGGAGGGCGCATGGAGACAGGGACCAGGACATTGTTCCTACTTTATCCTTGACATACAGCAGTGGGAGGGCGCATGGAGACAGGGACCAGGACATTGTTCCTACTTTATCCTTGACTACAGCAGTGGGAGGGCGCATGGAGACAGGGACCAGGACATTGTTCCTACTTTATCCTTGACATACAGCAGTGGGAGGGCGCATGGAGACAGGGACCAGGACATTGTTCCTACTTTATCCTTGACATACAGCAGTGGGAGGGCGCATGGAGACAGGGACCAGGACATTGTTCCTACTTTATCCTTGACATACAGCAGTGGGAGGGCGCATGGAGACAGGGACCAGGACATTGTTCCTACTTTATCCTTGACATACAGCAGTGGGAGGGCACATGGAGACAGGGACCAGGACATTGTTCCTACTTTATCCTTGACATACAGCAGTGGGAGGGCGCATGGAGACAGGGACCAGGACATTGTTCCTACTTTATCCTTGACATACAGCAGTGGGAGGGCGCATGGAGACAGGGACCAGGACATTGTTCCTACTTTATCCTTGACATACAGCAGTGGGAGGGCGCATGGAGACAGGGACCAGGACATTGTTCCTACTTTATCCTTGACATACAGCAGTGGGAGGGCGCATGGAGACAGGGACCAGGACATTGTTCCTACTTTATCCTTGACATACAGCAGTGGGAGGCGCATGGAGACAGGGACCAGGACATTGTTCCTACTTTATCCTTGACATACAGCAGTGGGAGGGCGCATGGAGACAGGGACCAGGACATTGTTCCTACTTTATCCTTGACATACAGCAGTGGGAGGGCGCATGGAGACAGGGACCAGGACATTGTTCCTACTTTATCCTTGACATACAGCAGTGGGAGGGCGCATGGAGACAGGGACCAGGACATTGTTCTCTACTTTATCCTTGACATACAGCAGTGGGAGGGCGCATGGAGACAGGGACCAGGACATTGTTCCTACTTTATCCTTGACATACAGCAGTGGGAGGGCGCATGGAGACAGGGACCAGGACATTGTTCCTACTTTATCCTTGACATACAGCAGTGGGAGGGCGCATGGAGACAGGGACCAGGACATTGTTCCTACTTTATCCTTGACATACAGCAGTGGGAGGGCGCATGGAGACAGGGACCAGGACATTGTTCCTACTTTATCCTTGACATACAGCAGTGGGAGGGCGCATGGAGACAGGGACCAGGACATTGTTCCTACTTATCCTTGACATACAGCAGTGGGAGGGCGCATGGAGACAAGGACCAGGACATTGTTCCTACTTTATCCTTGACATACAGCAGTGGGAGGGCGCATGGAGACAGGGACCCAGGACATTGTTCCTACTTTATCCTTGACATACAGCAGTGGGAGGGCGCATGGAGACAGGGACCAGGACATTGTTCCTACTTTATCCTTGACATACAGCAGTGGGGAGGGCGCATGGAGACAGGACCAGGACATTGTTCCTACTTTATCCTTGACATACAGCAGTGGGAGGGCGCATGGAGACAGGGACCAGGACATTGTTCCTACTTTATCCTTGACATACAGCAGTGGGAGGGCGCATGGAGACAGGGACCAGGACATTGTTCCTACTTTATCCTTGACATACAGCTGTGGGAGGGCGCATGGAGACAGGGACCAGGACATTGTTCCTACTTTATCCTTGACATACAGCAGTGGGAGGGCGCATGGAGACAGGGACCAGGACATTGTTCCTACTTTATCCTTGACATACAGCAGTGGGAGGGCACATGGAGACAGGACCAGGACATTGTTCCTACTTTATCCTTGACACATACCAGCAGTGGGAGGGCGCATGAGACAAGGGACCAGGACATTGTTCCTACTTTATCCTTGACATACAGCAGTGGGAGGGCGCATGGAGACAGGGACCAGGACATTGTTCCTACTTTATCCTTGACATACAGCAGTGGGAGGACGCATGGAGACAGGGACCAGGACATTGTTCCTACTTTATCCTTGACATACAGCAGTGGGAGGGCACATGGAGACAGGGACCAGGACATTGTTCCTACTTTATCCTTGACATTACAGCAGTGGGAGGGCGCATGGAGACAGGGACCAGGACATTGTTCCTACTTTATCCTTGACATACAGCAGTGGGAGGGCGCATGGAGACCAGGGACCAGGACATTGTTCCTACTTTATCCTTGACATACAGCAGTGGGAGGGCGCATGGAGACAGGGACCAGGACATTGTTCCTACTTTATCCTTGACATACAGCAGTGGGAGGGCGCATGGAGACAGGGACCAGGACATTGTTCCTACTTTATCCTTGACATACAGCAGTGGGAGGGCGCATGGAGACAGGGACCAGGACATTGTTCCTACTTTATCCTTGACATACAGCAGTGGGAGGGCGCATGGAGACAGGGACCAGGACATTGTTCCTACTTTATCCTTGACATACAGCAGTGGGAGGGCGCATGGAGGACAGGGACCAGGACATTGTTCCTACTTTATCCTTGACATACAGCAGTGGGAGGGCGCATGGAGACAGGGACCAGGACATTGTTCCTACTTTATCCTGACATACAGCAGTGGGAGGCGCATGGAGACAGGGACCAGGACATTGTTCCTACTTTATCCTTGACATACAGCAGTGGGAGGGCGCATGGAGACAGGGACCAGGACATTGTTCCTACTTTATCCTTGACATACAGCAGTGGGAGGGCGCATGGAGACAGGGACCAGGACATTGTTCCTACTTTATCCTTGACATACAGCAGTGGGAGGGCGCATGGAGACAGGGACCAGGACATTGTTCCTACTTTATCCTTGACATACAGCAGTGGGAGGGCGCATGGAGACAGGGACCAGGACATTGTTCCTACTTTATCCTTGACATACAGCAGTGGGAGGGCGCATGGAGACAGGGACCAGGACATTGTTCCTACTTTATCCTTGACATACAGCAGTGGGAGGGCGCATGGAGACAGGGACCAGGACATTGTTCCTACTTTATCCTTGACATACAGCAGTGGGAGGGCGCATGGAGACAGGGACCAGGACATTGTTCCTACTTTATCCTTGACATACAGCAGTGGGAGGGCGCATGGAGACCGGGACCAGGACATTGTTCCTACTTTATCCTTGACATACAGCAGTGGGAGGGCGCATGGAGACAGGGACCAGGACATTGTTCCTACTTTATCCTTGACATACAGCAGTGGGAGGGCACATGGAGACAGGGACCAGGACATTGTTCCTACTTTATCCTTGACATACAGCAGTGGGAGGGCGCATGGAGACCGGGACCAGGACATTGTTCCTACTTTATCCTTGACATACAGCAGTGGGAGGGCGCATGGAGACAGGGACCAGGACATTGTTCCTACTTTATCCTTGACATACAGCAGTGGGAGGGCGCATGGAGACAGGGACCAGGACATTGTTCCTACTTTATCCTTGACATACAGCAGTGGGAGGGCACATGGAGACAGGGACCAGGACATTGTTCCTACTTTATCCTTGACATACAGCAGTGGGAGGGACGCATGGAGACAGGGACCAGGACATTGTTCCTACTTTATCCTTGACATACAGCAGTGGGAGGGCGCATGGAGACAGGGACCAGGACATTGTTCCTACTTTATCCTTGACATACAGCAGTGGGAGGGCGCATGGAGACAGGGACCAGGACATTGTTCCTACTTTATCCTTGACATACAGCAGTGGGAGGGCACATGGGGACAGGGACCAGGACATTGTTCCTACTTTATCCTTGACATACAGCAGTGGGAGGGCGCATGGAGACAGGGACCAGGACATTGTTCCTACTTTATCCTTGACATACAGCAGTGGGAGGGCACATGGAGACCGGGACCAGGACATTGTTCCTACTTTATCCTTGACATACAGCAGTGGGAGGGCGCATGGAGACAGGGACCAGGACATTGTTCCTACTTTATCCTTGACATACAGCAGTGGGAGGGCGCATGGAGACAGGGACCAGGACATTGTTCCTACTTTATCCTTGACATACAGCAGTGGGAGGGCGCATGGAGACAGGGACCAGGACATTGTTCCTACTTTATCCTTGACATACAGCAGTGGGAGGGCGCATGGAGACAGGGACCAGGACATTGTTCCTACTTTATCCTTGACATACAGCAGTGGGAGGGCGCATGGAGACAGGGACCAGGACATTGTTCCTACTTTATCCTTGACATACAGCAGTGGGAGGGCGCATGGAGACAGGGACCAGGACATTGTTCCTACTTTATCCTTGACATACAGCAGTGGGAGGGCGCATGGAGACCGGGACCAGGACATTGTTCCTACTTTATCCTTGACACACAGCAGTGGGAGGACGCATGGAGACAGGGACCAGGACATTGTTCCTACTTTATCCTTGACATACAGCAGTGGGAGGGCGCATGGAGACAGGGACCAGGACATTGTTCCTACTTTATCCTTGACATACAGCAGTGGGAGGGCGCATGGAGACAGGGACCAGGACATTGTTCCTACTTTATCCTTGACATACAGCAGTGGGAGGGCGCATGGAGACCGGGACCAGGACATTGTTCCTACTTTATCCTTGACACACAGCAGTGGGAGGGACGCATGGAGACAGGGACCAGGACATTGTTCCTACTTTATCCTTGACATACAGCAGTGGGAGGGCGCATGGAGACAGGGACCAGGACATTGTTCCTACTTTATCCTTGACATACAGCAGTGGGAGGGCGCATGGAGACCGGGACCAGGACATTGTTCCTACTTTATCCTTGACATACAGCAGTGGGAGGGCGCATGGAGACAGGGACCAGGACATTGTTCCTACTTTATCCTTGACATACAGCAGTGGGAGGGCGCATGGAGACAGGGACCAGGACATTGTTCCTACTTTATCCTTGACATACAGCAGTGGGAGGGCGCATGGAGACCGGGACCAGGACATTGTTCCTACTTTATCCTTGACATACAGCAGTGGGAGGGCGCATGGAGACAGGGACCAGGACATTGTTCCTACTTTATCCTTGACATACAGCAGTGGGAGGGCGCATGGAGACAGGGACCAGGACATTGTTCCTACTTTATCCTTGACATACAGCAGTGGGAGGGCGCATGGAGACAGGGACCAGGACATTGTTCCTACTTTATCCTTGACATACAGCAGTGGGAGGGCGCATGGAGACCGGGACCAGGACATTGTTCCTACTTTATCCTTGACATACAGCAGTGGGAGGGCGCATGGAGACAGGGACCAGGACATTGTTCCTACTTTATCCTTGACATACAGCAGTGGGAGGGCGCATGGAGACAGGGACCAGGACATTGTTCCTACTTTATCCTTGACATACAGCAGTGGGAGGGCGCATGGAGACAAGGACCAGGACATTGTTCCTACTTTATCCTTGACATACAGCAGTGGGAGGGCGCATGGAGACAGGACCAGGACATTGTTCCTACTTTATCCTTGACATACAGCAGTGGGAGGGCGCATGGAGACAGGGACCAGGACATTGTTCCTACTTTATCCTTGACATACAGCAGTGGGAGGGCGCATGGAGACAAGGACCAGGACATTGTTCCTACTTTATCCTTGACATACAGCAGTGGGAGGGCGCATGGAGACAAGGACCAGGACATTGTTCCTACTTTATCCTTGACATACAGCAGTGGGAGGGCGCATGGAGACAAGGACCAGGACATTGTTCCTACTTTATCCTTGACATACAGCAGTGGGAGGGCGCATGGAGACAGGGACCAGGACATTGTTCCTACTTTATCCTTGACATACAGCAGTGGGAGGGCGCATGGAGACAGGGACCAGGACATTGTTCCTACTTTATCCTTGACATACAGCAGTGGGAGGGAGCATGGGGACCAGGACATTGTTCCTACTTTATCCTTGACATACAGCAGTGGGAGGGCGCATGGAGACAAGGACCAGGAAATTGTTCCTACTTTATCCTTGACATACAGCAGTGGGAGGGCGCATGGAGACAAGGACCAGGACATTGTTCCTACTTTATCCTTGACATACAGCAGTGGGAGGGCGCATGGAGACAGGGACCAGGACATTGTTCCTACTTTATCCTTGACATACAGCAGTGGGAGGGCGCATGGAGACAGGGACCAGGACATTGTTCCTACTTTATCCTTGACATACAGCAGTGGGAGGGCGCATGGAGACAAGGACCAGGACATTGTTCCTACTTTATCCTTGACATACAGCAGTGGGAGGGCACATGGAGACAAGGACCAGGACATTGTTCCTACTTTATCCTTGACATACAGCAGTGGGAGGGCGCATGGAGACAAGGACCAGGACATTGTTCCTACTTTATCCTTGACATACAGCAGTGGGAGGGCGCATGGAGACAAGGACCAGGACATTGTTCCTACTTTATCCTTGACATACAGCAGTGGGAGGGCGCATGGAGACAGGGACCAGGACATTGTTCCTACTTTATCCTTGACATACAGCAGTGGGAGGGCGCATGGAGACAGGGACCAGGACATTGTTCCTACTTTATCCTTGACATACAGCAGTGGGAGGGAGCATGGGGACCAGGACATTGTTCCTACTTTATCCTTGACATACAGCAGTGGGAGGGCGCATGGAGACAAGGACCAGGAAATTGTTCCTACTTTATCCTTGACATACAGCAGTGGGAGGGCGCATGGAGACAGGGACCAGGACATTGTTCCTACTTTATCCTTGACATACAGCAGTGGGAGGACGCATGGAGACAGGGACCAGGACATTGTTCCTACTTTATCCTTGACATACAGCAGTGGGAGGGCGCATGGAGACAGGGACCAGGACATTGTTCCTACTTTATCCTTGACATACAGCAGTGGGAGGGCGCATGGAGACAGGGACCAGGACATTGTTCCTACTTTATCCTTGACATACAGCAGTGGGAGGGCGCATGGAGACAGGGACCAGGACATTGTTCCTACTTTATCCTTGACATACAGCAGTGGGAGGGCGCATGGAGACAGGGACCAGGACATTGTTCCTACTTTATCCTTGACATACAGCAGTGGGAGGGCGCATGGAGACCGGGACCAGGACATTGTTCCTACTTTATCCTTGACATACAGCAGTGGGAGGGCGCATGGAGACAGGGACCAGGACATTGTTCCTACTTTATCCTTGACATACAGCAGTGGGAGGGCGCATGGAGACAGGGACCAGGACATTGTTCCTACTTTATCCTTGACATACAGCAGTGGGAGGGCGCATGGAGACAGGGACCAGGACATTGTTCCTACTTTATCCTTGACATACAGCAGTGGGAGGGCGCATGGAGACAAGGACCAGGACATTGTTCCTACTTTATCCTTGACATACAGCAGTGGGAGGACGCATGGAGACAGGGACCAGGACATTGTTCCTACTTTATCCTTGACATACAGCAGTGGGAGGGCGCATGGAGACCGGGACCAGGACATTGTTCCTACTTTATCCTTGACATACAGCAGTGGGAGGGCGCATGGAGACAGGGACCAGGACATTGTTCCTACTTTATCCTTGACATACAGCAGTGGGAGGGCGCATGGAGACCGGGACCAGGACATTGTTCCTACTTTATCCTTGACATACAGCAGTGGGAGGGCGCATGGAGACAGGGACCAGGACATTGTTCCTACTTTATCCTTGACATACAGCAGTGGGAGGGCGCATGGAGACCGGGACCAGGACATTGTTCCTACTTTATCCTTGACATACAGCAGTGGGAGGGCGCATGGAGACAGGGACCAGGACATTGTTCCTACTTTATCCTTGACATACAGCAGTGGGAGGGCGCATGGAGACAGGGACCAGGACATTGTTCCTACTTTATCCTTGACATACAGCAGTGGGAGGGCGCATGGAGACAGGGACCAGGACATTGTTCCTACTTTATCCTTGACATACAGCAGTGGGAGGGCGCATGGAGACCGGGACCAGGACATTGTTCCTACTTTATCCTTGACATACAGCAGTGGGAGGGCGCATGGAGACAGGGACCAGGACATTGTTCCTACTTTATCCTTGACATACAGCAGTGGGAGGGCGCATGGAGACAGGGACCAGGACATTGTTCCTACTTTATCCTTGACATACAGCAGTGGGAGGGCGCATGGAGACAGGGACCAGGACATTGTTCCTACTTTATCCTTGACATACAGCAGTGGGAGGGCGCATGGAGACAAGGACCAGGACATTGTTCCTACTTTATCCTTGACATACAGCAGTGGGAGGACGCATGGAGACAGGGACCAGGACATTGTTCCTACTTTATCCTTGACATACAGCAGTGGGAGGGCGCATGGAGACAAGGACCAGGACATTGTTCCTACTTTATCCTTGACATACAGCAGTGGGAGGGCGCATGGAGACAGGGACCAGGACATTGTTCCTACTTTATCCTTGACATACAGCAGTGGGAGGGCGCATGGAGACAGGGACCAGGACATTGTTCCTACTTTATCCTTGACATACAGCAGTGGGAGGGCGCATGGAGACAGGGACCAGGACATTGTTCCTACTTTATCCTTGACATACAGCAGTGGGAGGGCGCATGGAGACAGGGACCAGGACATTGTTCCTACTTTATCCTTGACATACAGCAGTGGGAGGGCGCATGGAGACAGGGACCAGGACATTGTTCCTACTTTATCCTTGACATACAGCAGTGGGAGGGCGCATGGAGACAGGGACCAGGACATTGTTCCTACTTTATCCTTGACATACAGCAGTGGGAGGGCGCATGGAGACAGGGACCAGGACATTGTTCCTACTTTATCCTTGACATACAGCAGTGGGAGGACACATGGAGACAGGGACCAGGACATTGTTCCTACTTTATCCTTGACATACAGCAGTGGGAGGACGCATGGAGACAGGGACCAGGACATTGTTCCTACTTTATCCTTGACATACAGCAGTGGGAGGGCGCATGGAGACAGGGACCAGGACATTGTTCCTACTTTATCCTTGACATACAGCAGTGGGAGGGCGCATGGAGACAGGGACCAGGACATTGTTCCTACTTTATCCTTGACATACAGCAGTGGGAGGGCGCATGGAGACAGGGACCAGGACATTGTTCCTACTTTATCCTTGACATACAGCAGTGGGAGGGCGCATGGAGACAGGGACCAGGACATTGTTCCTACTTTATCCTTGACATACAGCAGTGGGAGGGCGCATGGAGACAGGGACCAGGACATTGTTCCTACTTTATCCTTGACATACAGCAGTGGGAGGGCGCATGGAGACAGGGACCAGGACATTGTTCCTACTTTATCCTTGACATACAGCAGTGGGAGGGCGCATGGAGACCGGGACCAGGACATTGTTCCTACTTTATCCTTGACATACAGCAGTGGGAGGACGCATGGAGACAGGGACCAGGACATTGTTCCTACTTTATCCTTGACATACAGCAGTGGGAGGGCGCATGGAGACAGGGACCAGGACATTGTTCCTACTTTATCCTTGACATACAGCAGTGGGAGGGCGCATGGGGACAGGGACCAGGACATTGTTCCTACTTTATCCTTGACATACAGCAGTGGGAGGGCGCATGGAGACAAGGACCAGGACATTGTTCCTACTTTATCCTTGACATACAGCAGTGGGAGGACGCATGGAGACAGGGACCAGGACATTGTTCCTACTTTATCCTTGACATACAGCAGTGGGAGGGCGCATGGAGACAAGGACCAGGACATTGTTCCTACTTTATCCTTGACATACAGCAGTGGGAGGGCGCATGGAGACAGGGACCAGGACATTGTTCCTACTTTATCCTTGACATACAGCAGTGGGAGGGCGCATGGAGACAGGGACCAGGACATTGTTCCTACTTTATCCTTGACATACAGCAGTGGGAGGGCGCATGGAGACAGGGACCAGGACATTGTTCCTACTTTATCCTTGACATACAGTAGTGGGAGGGCGCATGGAGACCGGGACCAGGACATTGTTCCTACTTTATCCTTGACATACAGCAGTGGGAGGGCGCATGGAGACAGGGACCAGGACATTGTTCCTACTTTATCTATGACATACAGCAGTGGGAGGGCGCATGGAGACAGGGACCAGGACATTGTTCCTACTTTATCCTTGACATACAGCAGTGGGAGGGCGCATGGAGACAGGGACCAGGACATTGTTCCTACTTTATCCTTGACATACAGCAGTGGGAGGGCACATGGAGACAGGGACCAGGACATTGTTCCTACTTTATCCTTGACATACAGCAGTGGGAGGGCGCATGGAGACAGGGACCAGGACATTGTTCCTACTTTATCCTTGACATACAGCAGTGGGAGGGCACATGGAGACCGGGACCAGGACATTGTTCCTACTTTATCCTTGACATACAGCAGTGGGAGGGCGCATGGAGACAGGGACCAGGACATTGTTCCTACTTTATCCTTGACATACAGCAGTGGGAGGGCGCATGGAGACAGGGACCAGGACATTGTTCCTACTTTATCCTTGACATACAGCAGTGGGAGGACACATGGAGACAGGGACCAGGACATTGTTCCTACTTTATCCTTGACATACAGCAGTGGGAGGGCGCATGGAGACAGGGACCAGGACATTGTTCCTACTTTATCTATGACATACAGCAGTGGGAGGGCGCATGGAGACCGGGACCAGGACATTGTTCCTACTTTATCCTTGACATACAGCAGTGGGAGGACACATGGAGACAAGGACCAGGACATTGTTCCTACTTTATCCTTGACATACAGCAGTGGGAGGGCGCATGGAGACAGGGACCAGGACATTGTTCCTACTTTATCCTTGACATACAGCAGTGGGAGGGCACATGGAGACAAGGACCAGGACATTGTTCCTACTTTATCCTTGACATACAGCAGTGGGAGGGCGCATGGAGACAGGGACCAGGACATTGTTCCTACTTTTTCCTTGACATACAGCAGTGGGAGGACACATGGAGACAGGGACCAGGACATTGTTCCTACTTTATCCTTGACATACAGCAGTGGGAGGACGCATGGAGACAGGGACCAGGACATTGTTCCTACTTTATCCTTGACATACAGCAGTGGGAGGGCGCATGGAGACAGGGACCAGGACATTGTTCCTACTTTATCCTTGACATACAGCAGTGGGAGGGCGCATGGAGACAGGGACCAGGACATTGTTCCTACTTTATCCTTGACATACAGCAGTGGGAGGGCGCATGGAGACAAGGACCAGGACATTGTTCCTACTTTATCCTTGACATACAGCAGTGGGAGGACGCATGGAGACAGGGACCAGGACATTGTTCCTACTTTATCCTTGACATACAGCAGTGGGAGGGCGCATGGAGACAAGGACCAGGACATTGTTCCTACTTTATCCTTGACATACAGCAGTGGGAGGGCGCATGGAGACAGGGACCAGGACATTGTTCCTACTTTATCCTTGACATACAGCAGTGGGAGGGCGCATGGAGACAGGGACCAGGACATTGTTCCTACTTTATCCTTGACATACAGCAGTGGGAGGGCGCATGGAGACAGGGACCAGGACATTGTTCCTACTTTATCCTTGACATACAGCAGTGGGAGGGCGCATGGAGACAGGGACCAGGACATTGTTCCTACTTTATCTATGACATACAGCAGTGGGAGGACACATGGAGACAAGGACCAGGACATTGTTCCTACTTTATCCTTGACATACAGCAGTGGGAGGGCACATGGAGACAAGGACCAGGACATTGTTCCTACTTTATCCTTGACATACAGCAGTGGGAGGGCGCATGGAGACAGGGACCAGGACATTGTTCCTACTTTATCCTTGACATACAGCAGTGGGAGGACACATGGAGACAGGGACCAGGACATTGTTCCTACTTTATCCTTGACATACAGCAGTGGGAGGACGCATGGAGACAGGGACCAGGACATTGTTCCTACTTTATCCTTGACATACAGCAGTGGGAGGGCGCATGGAGACAGGGACCAGGACATTGTTCCTACTTTATCCTTGACATACAGCAGTGGGAGGGCGCATGGAGACCGGGACCAGGACATTGTTCCTACTTTATCCTTGACATACAGCAGTGGGAGGGCGCATGGAGACCGGGACCAGGACATTGTTCCTACTTTATCCTTGACATACAGCAGTGGGAGGGCACATGGAGACAGGGACCAGGACATTGTTCCTACTTTATCCTTGACATACAGCAGTGGGAGGGCGCATGGAGACAGGGACCAGGACATTGTTCCTACTTTATCCTTGACATACAGCAGTGGGAGGGCGCATGGAGACCGGGACCAGGACATTGTTCCTACTTTATCCTTGACATACAGCAGTGGGAGGGCGCATGGAGACAGGGACCAGGACATTGTTCCTACTTTATCCTTGACATACAGCAGTGGGAGGGCGCATGGAGACAGGGACCAGGACATTGTTCCTACTTTATCCTTGACATACAGCAGTGGGAGGGCGCATGGAGACAAGGACCAGGACATTGTTCCTACTTTATCCTTGACATACAGCAGTGGGAGGACGCATGGAGACAGGGACCAGGACATTGTTCCTACTTTATCCTTGACATACAGCAGTGGGAGGGCGCATGGAGACAGGGACCAGGACATTGTTCCTACTTTATCCTTGACATACAGCAGTGGGAGGGCGCATGGAGACCGGGACCAGGACATTGTTCCTACTTTATCCTTGACATACAGCAGTGGGAGGGCGCATGGAGACAAGGACCAGGACATTGTTCCTACTTTATCCTTGACATACAGCAGTGGGAGGGCGCATGGAGACAGGGACCAGGACATTGTTCCTACTTTATCCTTGACATACAGCAGTGGGAGGGCGCATGGAGACAGGGACCAGGACATTGTTCCTACTTTATCCTTGACATACAGCAGTGGGAGGGCGCATGGAGACAGGGACCAGGACATTGTTCCTACTTTATCCTTGACATACAGCAGTGGGAGGGCGCATGGAGACAAGGACCAGGACATTGTTCCTACTTTATCCTTGACATACAGCAGTGGGAGGACACATGGAGACAGGGACCAGGACATTGTTCCTACTTTATCCTTGACATACAGCAGTGGGAGGGCACATGGAGACAGGGACCAGGACATTGTTCCTACTTTATCCTTGACATACAGCAGTGGGAGGGCGCATGGAGACAGGGACCAGGACATTGTTCCTACTTTATCCTTGACATACAGCAGTGGGAGGGCGCATGGAGACAGGGACCAGGACATTGTTCCTACTTTATCCTTGACATACAGCAGTGGGAGGACACATGGAGACAAGGACCAGGACATTGTTCCTACTTTATCCTTGACATACAGCAGTGGGAGGACACATGGAGACCAGGACCAGGACATTGTTCCTACTTTATCTATGACATACAGCAGTGGGAGGACACATGGAGACAAGGACCAGGACATTGTTCCTACTTTATCCTTGACATACAGCAGTGGGAGGGCACATGGAGACAAGGACCAGGACATTGTTCCTACTTTATCCTTGACATACAGCAGTGGGAGGGCGCATGGAGACAGGGACCAGGACATTGTTCCTACTTTATCCTTGACATACAGCAGTGGGAGGACACATGGAGACAGGGACCAGGACATTGTTCCTACTTTATCCTTGACATACAGCAGTGGGAGGACGCATGGAGACAGGGACCAGGACATTGTTCCTACTTTATCCTTGACATACAGCAGTGGGAGGGCGCATGGAGACAGGGACCAGGACATTGTTCCTACTTTATCCTTGACATACAGCAGTGGGAGGGCGCATGGAGACAGGGACCAGGACATTGTTCCTACTTTATCCTTGACATACAGCAGTGGGAGGGCGCATGGAGACAGGGACCAGGACATTGTTCCTACTTTATCCTTGACATACAGCAGTGGGAGGGCGCATGGAGACAGGGACCAGGACATTGTTCCTACTTTATCCTTGACATACAGCAGTGGGAGGGCGCATGGAGACCGGGACCAGGACATTGTTCCTACTTTATCCTTGACATACAGCAGTGGGAGGGCGCATGGAGACAGGGACCAGGACATTGTTCCTACTTTATCCTTGACATACAGCAGTGGGAGGGCGCATGGAGACAAGGACCAGGACATTGTTCCTACTTTATCCTTGACATACAGCAGTGGGAGGGCGCATGGAGACAGGGACCAGGACATTGTTCCTACTTTATCCTTGACATACAGCAGTGGGAGGACACATGGAGACCGGGACCAGGACATTGTTCCTACTTTATCCTTGACATACAGCAGTGGGAGGGCGCATGGAGACAGGGACCAGGACATTGTTCCTACTTTATCCTTGACATACAGCAGTGGGAGGGCGCATGGAGACAAGGACCAGGACATTGTTCCTACTTTATCCTTGACATACAGCAGTGGGAGGGCGCATGGAGACCGGGACCAGGACATTGTTCCTACTTTATCCTTGACATACAGCAGTGGGAGGGCGCATGGAGACAGGGACCAGGACATTGTTCCTACTTTATCCTTGACATACAGCAGTGGGAGGGCGCATGGAGACAGGGACCAGGACATTGTTCCTACTTTATCCTTGACATACAGCAGTGGGAGGGCGCATGGAGACAGGGACCAGGACATTGTTCCTACTTTATCCTTGACATACAGCAGTGGGAGGGCGCATGGAGACAGGGACCAGGACATTGTTCCTACTTTATCCTTGACATACAGCAGTGGGAGGGCGCATGGAGACCGGGACCAGGACATTGTTCCTACTTTATCCTTGACATACAGCAGTGGGAGGGCGCATGGAGACAGGGACCAGGACATTGTTCCTACTTTATCCTTGACATACAGCAGTGGGAGGGCGCATGGAGACAAGGACCAGGAAATTGTTCCTACTTTATCCTTGACATACAGCAGTGGGAGGGCGCATGGAGACAGGGACCAGGACATTGTTCCTACTTTATCCTTGACATACAGCAGTGGGAGGACACATGGAGACCGGGACCAGGACATTGTTCCTACTTTATCCTTGACATACAGCAGTGGGAGGGCGCATGGAGACAGGGACCAGGACATTGTTCCTACTTTATCCTTGACATACAGCAGTGGGAGGGCGCATGGAGACAAGGACCAGGACATTGTTCCTACTTTATCCTTGACATACAGCAGTGGGAGGGCGCATGGAGACAGGGACCAGGACATTGTTCCTACTTTATCCTTGACATACAGCAGTGGGAGGGCGCATGGAGACAGGGACCAGGACATTGTTCCTACTTTATCCTTGACATACAGCAGTGGGAGGACACATGGAGACAAGGACCAGGACATTGTTCCTACTTTATCCTTGACATACAGCAGTGAATTCAATATAATCACTTCTACAATAAAACCATGTCTACCCATCTTATTCGATGCTGAGATTTTATACCAAGCTCTCAAGTCTGGTTGTAGAATTGTTTCCAGAAAAGCTACTACATTGTCCTGCTCGCTGTCCCCGTCCCTTTACACTGCCAGCAGCATGGGAACTCATTTCAAATCAAGCTGGCTTAGCTACAAAGGATTTACAAGATGTGGAGGTAATCCCTGTAAGACCTGTAACTATGTGACCCCCATACAGTCATTTGACAATTCAGACCATTCATGTAATTTTCCCATCCGCAGCTACATCAATTGCAATACGGAGGGTGTTATCTATGTCATCCGGTGCACCCATTGCGATTTGATGTACATATTACAGGGATAGTAGGGTCCTAGGTTCGTGAGCATGAGCCCCCTTACCATCTGAGGCGGCTCATGCGCTAGGAGTCCAGGGAGAGCTCAGGGTTACTTTAGGTGGTGACCAGCTCCCTGCTATCTTGCTTTGCAGCCACTTCCATTGCACGGTGGGGGGTTTTCCCCGCTCCCCGCCGTGACAGTAAGCTGCCGATGGGGAGTCAGATCGACTGTCTGGACTCCGGGTAACGCTGGCTGTAGTTGGGGATCTGGGCCGACTGCCCAGCATCCCTGTAGGGCCGGTGGAGAGACTTCAGTCCCATCTCTACCTGCCGTCGGGAGGTCTTCCCAGAACCAGTCGATGAAGTTCCCTACTTTGGGAGTTGGTAGGAAAGCAGGGGGTATCGCCGTCAAGTCCTTCCAGTTGTAGGGGGGCAGATCTGGCTCTGCTTGTCGGGTAGGTTGGGGAGGAACGGAGCTGATCAGGTGTTGGTAGGTCTGCTCCAGCTCCCACTCCCTTGTTACCAGGTGGGTCATGTCTTTGCTCACCTCCCATCCGCCAGCATAAACATGCATGCCCATCCGGTAGCCGTACATGTCCCAAAACCTAGACTCCTCCATGCTGCTGAGATCAATGTCCTCCTCCAAGGCCTCTCATAGTAACCCAGGTCCATCATAATCCTTCCCTTCAGGTAAGTCGTGCTCGGCCGTCCAGGGGGGATGTTGAATGACATGCCACCTTAGGGCCCGGTAAGCATCCTCTAGCCAAAGCTCCTTACATACCAGGCTCTGGAGCTCTGTTACCCACTCATCAAGTGGGTGCTCTCCCAAGATACCCATCCGCATCACCACACGCTTCTGTAGCAGCTGATCATAACTGAGGAGACTCTCACCTCGCCGCCACTGGGCATTTTCCAGGACATCATACCAGACTTCCTTTCTGTCTGCATCTCTGTAGTCCGCGGCCGCCTCCTCGCCATGGAACACTGTCCGAAGACTAGCTGATTCCATCCTGCTGTATCCAGGGGCGCTGTACGGATACTAGCGTTGCCCTCCATATACTCCACGAACTGTGTCTCCGAGCTGCTCCTCCTCGCACTAGGACACCATCCCACTGCTGCCACCACTGTAACGGATCTCCTGGCACCCCGACTGGGTACCTCCGTTGATGGGTGCTCCTAGTGCTTCCCGAGGGCTCCAAGCACTCCGCTCGACCCCGTAACCACCACAGGAACAAGGAACAGGATGGCTGTAAAAATGTTATGGAAAGGGCTAGAGGGCTAAAAATGGCATCAAAATGTGGTTAAGAGCATGGCAAGTGCGCTGCAAACAAATGTGGATAGGGAAATGACTTTAAATAACATAAAATACGTAAAAATTTAAACTAATAATCTTGATCTAGGAGGACGAGGTCCATATGGAGTAGGAGGTTGAGGAGGCGGTGGATGTGGCGGTGTAGGTGGAAGCGGCGGTGGAGGAGGAGGAGGTAGCCTACACTGCTTTTTGGTTTTAAATTTATTTATATATTTTTTTAATTAGGGTACACCCCAAAACATTGGGAAATATGACCTGTGATAACGCCCTCCAGCCGTGCTAAACACACGTTCAGACAATACACCGGCTGCAGGCCAGCACCTCCAAGGGGTAAAGGGCAAGCTCAGGCCATGTGCCCAATTTGGAGACCAAGAAGTTGCAGGGGCTGACCCCTGTCAGTCAGTTCATGTAGGCGTGTGCACACTTACTGCTCCACCATGTTGCACGTCCCCGTGACGTCCACCATCCATTTGGATATCTGCTCTATCAAGTTTCCATGTTCTTTTCTGTGCCTACCATGGTGATCGCGGTTAGCGACTAATCAGGGTTCCACGCCAGAGAGGGAGCGTGAGAAAGAGAGACCACATCCAAGGGAGGTCAATGGCTGCAATGGGATGAAGCGGAAATGTGGGAGAAGCTATTAAAGCAGAAGGATCGAATGAAAGGGCCAATTGGCATCACTGACCTGGCCCTCTCCTGGATCACATCATACCTCACAGACCGGACATTTTGCGTCTCCCACTCCCGCACCACCTCCTCGTCTCATTCCCTCTCTGTTGGTGTCCTGCAAGGCTCTGTCCTAGGACCCCTGCTCTTCTCTATCTACACTTTTGGCCTGGGAGAGCTCATAGAGTCCCATGGCTTTCAGTATCACTCCTACGCTGACGACACACAAATCTACCTCTCTGGTCCAGACATCACCACCTTACTATCAAGAATCCCACAATGTCTATCTGCTATATCCTCCTTCTTCGCCTTTCGCTTTCTTAAACTTAACATGGATAAGACAGAATTCATAATCTTTCCCCCATCTTGTTCAACCCCCCCAACAGACCTATCTATCATGATCCATGGCTGCACACTCTCCCCAGTCAACAAAGTCCGCTGCCTTGGAGTGACCTTGGATTCTGCCCTCTCCTTCCGACCGCACATCCAAGCCCTTTCCACCACCTGCCGCCTCCAATTCAAAAACATCTCCCGCATCCGTGCTTTCCTCAACTTTGAATCTGTGAAAATGCTTGTACATGCCCTCATTATCTCCCACCTAGACTACTGCAACATTCTCCTCTGTGGCCTTCCATCTAGCACTCTCACACCCCTCCAATCTATCCTCAGCTCTGCTGCCCGACTAATCCACCTCTCACCCTATTACTCCTCTGCCTCTCCCCTCTGCCAATCCCTTCACTGGCTCCCCATTGCCCAGCGAATTCACTTCAAAGTACTAACAAATACATACAAGGCGTCCATAACCTGTCCCCTTCCGACATCTCTGAGCTACTTTCCCGATACACCCCCACACGCACTCTCCGATCCTCACAAGACCTCCTTCTCTCCTCTCATCGCCTCTTCCCACAATCGACTCCAAGATTTCTCCCGTGCATCCCCCATACTCTGGAACTCGCTACCCCAACATATCAGACTCTCACCTACAATGGAGACTGATGCAGTATAAGTAACTCCATTTTGTCTTATTCAGCCATGTGTATTACATTTGGTTAGTGTACTACAAAATACCCCTTCCCCCTATGAATGTGAGACACTTCCTTAAACTGTTTCATGGAATCCATACATTCCTTAGTTTGAAAGTATGAACAGTCCAAGCCATATAAGGTCATCTGGCTCAAGTGTCTGCTAGCTCATGTGTATATACCTGATTGGTCAAATGCTGTTACTATGAGTCAGCTATGATGTTAATGCAGAAGCTTATGTGTGACCATACCATAGGTCAAATACTAATGCTAACATATGATTGGATGTAAAGGAAGCTCAACCCCCTCTATTAAAACTGTTTGCCAGCTGTGAATAAACTAGAATGGGTTAGAACTACACACTCTTCAGTGTTATCTTATTCATTCTCCCGGTACCGGTTAGAGTTAATTCAAGCTGATCACCGAAATCTGAAGACAGGGACAAGTTAGGTAAAAGAGAGTAAATTTTCCTAACAGTTCTGGGGACTCAGTCCGGGATTGGGAGGGTCAACTCTTCAGGTCTACAGTGAAAGACATCAATTTTGTCCACCTTGGACCTGGGAGCAATCACCAAAATCTCATCCAAGTAAGTCGAACCATCTATTTATGATTTCGGTGAATTGCGGTGTCTGGGACACGCAGAAGCTATATATAGCTTTAAAAAGTTGTTGATTATAAGAAGCTCCAGGAGCTCATATCAGTATAGTGCACTAAGGATTTCTGTTTAGGAAACAGAAGGTTACAAGCTTGGATTAACTCTTTAATATATAGTATAGGTATTTTAGAAGTAATAAGATTATCGGTTTGTGTGAGATACTGATCGGTTGGTAAGTGTACGGTCACATCCCACTGTTATTATCAAATTGATGTATTTTGGGTTAACTACTGTTAATGTGTAAAATTGTTTGTGTTGTGGAGGACTGCAAGACGCCCCAGTTTTTCGGCTAAGAGCGATCTGTTGACCCGGAAAATTTGAACGCAAGTGGCAGTCCGAAACAACAATAGTCGATAGGGGTCCAAAGAGTATAGAGAGACATTAAGATACGAATCAGCTGATCAGTTGACAGGTCTTGTCGGCGCTATTTCAGTGCAGTACAGCCAGTCCTGACAGCGATTGTCTCCCTTATTCTTTGAACTATAAATACTAACATGGGAGGACAAGGGTCTAAAACTAAATTCCCTAAACCAGAACCAGGAGAGACTTGTAAAATCTATGTAGCCCGTGTTAGTCCAACAAACTATTACCTGATCAACCCGTGGGTAAATAATCTAGCAGGCTGGACTGAGGTAATGGATGCTGCAGATCCATTCCCCAGGGACAGTGATAATAGTATTTATCATATGGATATGGTCAAAGGACTATGTCTAGGTGATAAGACAGCCTGACCGCATTTCGATGCTGATCCTTCCTGGGACATTGAGTACATGTCCAGGAGTGCAGAACAATGGCTGGAAATAGCCCCCCACTGGTATGATGCAGGTAATAGCAAGAAGAATAAGAATCTAAAAAGTCCCAAAAATGAGAGGTCTCTACATGAAATAGAACAGGAGGTAGGTACAAAGAAGAGAAGTCAGAAATCCCCTCCACCTTATAATAAATCCACCCCCACGGCACCGCTGTACCCAGTTCTGACTCAGATTGAGGAAGATGCTGTAACAGCGGTTATACCATTAAAACTAGAAGAAAAATACCGACCCCCCCATGCCAACATTTGGAAACATAATGGAGCTCGGTCTAAATATTGGCACACCGCATACTAGTTATACTACACGCAGTACAAGTAGAATGAAAGATGAAACAGAAAAGGAAGAATCAAAAGAGGGAGTCCAAGTAATCGCTCCCTTTCTGACAGTAGGACAACACTTAGTAAAAAAGCCCATAGAAATAGAGGACCTCAACAAAATTATAAAGTATTGTCCCAAACCTTCCATAGCCCCACTAGGGACTATTACATACCTAAAAAAGGCCTGTAGAGGGCGCAACTACACACAGGAAGATTTAAGGCTTATCCTGGATGGTATTATAGGAACACACACAACCTGGAATTGGGACAAGGTTAGCTCCATATCTACTATTACACAACGCAGTGATGCTCTAGATTATGTATGTAATACAGAAGCGGGTCAGAAAAGGATATGGGCGGAGGTTGAGGAACATATGAATGAGGTATTCAAACAAAAATCTTCATTGCCCGTAGCAGTAGCCTGCAAACAGAAATCTGCTGAGTCGGTCACTGAATTTTGGAAGCGATTTATTGATTGCTGGAAGACTGAGGCGGGTCTACCTGTACGTGACAATGATAGTTTGATTATCTCCACATTTGTAAACAATCAGATAAATGGATCTTAACTGTAAAACAAAATGTGTCCTCTTGGACTTCAGATACAACTGATGAGTTTGAGAAACATCTCTTTGAAAAGGAAGCAGCTGGACGCTTTGAGATTAGGAAAGCAACTTCCCCCACACACGCATATACTAGCAGAGGGAGGGGGAGGGGGAGGGGGGGCAGAAATAATAGAACCTACAATGAAAGACAGGACTCATTGCCAAATAATTGTTGTTATAACTGTGGAAAAGAAGGACATTGGGCACGTCAATGCCGTGCGCCAAGACGGGATGGAAAAATTCAAGATTACAACACACAGAAACCTGATACTCAGTCACAAAATAACCAACCAAGTCAGATAAACCACAGACAAGGTCCACAGAGTCAGCCCAGATTCCCATTAGATTGGCATCAGCAAAACTCATACTGAGGATGCCCAGAGGGACAAAGCCCCGCTTTCACACAGGTCACCACACATTGGAAGGACACACCAGTAATTCTACTTAGAGTAGGAGGAAGGAGAGTGGGATTTACGGTAGACAGTGGAGCTACTTCTAGTGTGTTAAACAATTCAATGTACAAAGGGCCTTTAAGGAAGTGTGCGCCCTCTATGGGAATAAATGGGGTACTGACGAGGACATACAGAACAGATTCCTTACCAGTAGAAACCATTGATAGAGAATACATTACGGATCATGCTTTTAGCATCATACCTGAATGTCCTGTGAGCCTTCTGGGAAGAGACTTATTCATTAAGTTAGAGTTGCAAATTACTGTTGAGAACAATGGCATCAGTGTACACTCTGATGCTTTGCCCATAGTGACCCCCACACCTCTGATCTTTACAAACTTACAAGATCACTCAGAATTAGAGGAAATAGACCCATCATTATGGGCAAGAGGGGACTATGACACAGGATTCATTGACTGCACACCATACAAAGCAACCATCAAAGAAGGCAGTACACCTGTATATCAGAAACAATACCCGCTGTCAAAAGAGAAACTTGATGGGCTTAGGCCAATGATAAAGGAATTCCTACAAAAGGGAATCCTGGAAGAGGTGATTTCACCCTACAGCACACCCGTGAATCCAGTGACAAAGGCAGATGGTGCTACCCGCTTTGTGCAGGATTTAAGGGCAATAAATAACATCATTGTGCCTATTGCTCCTATTGTCCCAGATGTCACCTCACTTCTTTCTGCAATTCCTGCAGACGCTGTCTATTTCAGTGTGATAGATCTGAAGAATGCTTTATCCCAGTTGATAAGGCAACCAGACTACTTTTTGCTTTTTCCTTTGATGGACGACAACTGACCTGGTGCAGAATGCCCCAGGGATATGCTGACTCACCTGTAGTGTACAGCATAGTCCTCCAAGCCACGTTAAAATCCTGGTACCCCCCCCCCCCCCCCCAAGGCTCTGTGTTGCTGCAATATGTTGATGATTTGTTACTGTGTAGCATGTCAGCGGAGGCCAGCATTCAGGATGGTTTATCACTGTTACAATGGTTGTCAGGATGTGGTCACAAAGTGACACTTAAGAAAATGCAATGGTGTAAAATGCAGGTTGAATACTTGGGCTTTGTCCTCACAAAAGGTGAAAGGAGAATCAGCGCAGAAAGAGTCCAGTCTATTGTGGGTCTGGTCACCCCGCACACCAGGAAAGAAATGTTATCTTTCCTTGGTATGATAAATTACTGTAGACAATGGATTCCTGATTGCTCTTATTATGACAATGTTTTGAGGCAAGCCACTCTGGATAGAAATCCAGATCTGATTAAATGGTCTTCTGAAATGTACAATGCATTTGATTGTCTGAAATGTTCGCTCATGTCGAGCCCAGGGCTGGGCCTCCCTGACTATAATAGGTCCTTCCACATGTTTGCACGCCAAAATTGTAAAACCATGGCGGGTGTACTGACACAAGAACACGGAGGCAAGTTGCGTCCTTGTGCGTTTTTCTCAAAGGTTATGCCCACCTCTGTTCAGGGGATGCCGACATGTCTGTGTTCCCTTGCAGCCTGTGCAATGATGGTAGAGTTAGCAACCACTTTCACCCTGGGACATTTAACCTTCTTGCACACTACACATGATGTTGTAGGCTTGCTCAGAGGTGTACATACACAACACATGTCAGCGCAAAGATTATCTGGATATGAGATCCTGTTGCTCAGTAACCCTTCACTCCAGATTAAATATGAATCCAACATTACAGGACCAGCACCTATTTTGAATGCATTACTAGGGCTAAAAGGAACAGAAGACGTCCTTCCTGACACACATGATTGCCTACAGGTGCTCAATCACGAGACGTCACCCAGCGCTGATTTATCAACTGTTCCCATACCTGATGCACCAGAAGTCTTTGTTGATGGATCATGTTCTCGTCCCACTGACACCATATTCTGTGCAGCATATGCTATTGTCATGCTGCCAGACATAGTCCTGGAAACAAGCCCAATTCCCATCCAGTCCGCACAGGCAGCTGAACTCATTGCACTCACAAGGGCTTGCATACTACACACCAATGTCACCATTTACACAGACAGTAGATATGCTCATGGTGTAGTATGGGATCATGGAATGATTTGGCAGAGGAGAGGATTCACTGCAGCAGATGGTAAGAGAATCTCACATGCACAGCTAGTCACGGACCTCTTGGCCGCAATCAGATTGCCGTCAGATCTAGCTATAGTACATTGCAGGGCACACACAAATGGAAGAGACAGAATTTCAAGAGGAAATGCGCTTGCAGATAGTGTAGCTAAAGACACAGCCAAGAGAAACCCAAACAGAACGAATCATGACAATTGGGAAATGGCAGTCCTACACCCACCCTCACCTGATTTGACACACATGCTAACAGACCTACAAAGGTATGCAACTGAAACAGAGGAGAAGAATTGGTGCTATCCAATTTTGAAGAAAAATCCACAGTCTGGATTGGTCTGCAAAGAGGGGAAGCCATGCATACCTCAGCATAGTGCATCCATCTTCATTGCACACTTTCACGGGGTAGGACACAACAGCATACAAACCACCCAGATGTTGTTGAGCCAAAGTTTTTACATCACTGATAGCAAACAGTTAGTCACGGAATACCTACACAGATGTATTACGTGCTTGAGAAACAACCCTAACAACCCACTGAAAATACCTCACCAACACCTTGACTACCCCACTACACCATTCTCCCACTTGCAGGTGGATTACACGCATATACCTAAAACAAAAGGCAAACAAGAGTATGCATTAGTGATAGTGGACATGTTCTCAAGGTGGCCAGAAGTCTTCCCTACAAAGGCAGAAGATGCTAAAACTACAGCCAAAATCCTGACTCAGCAAATAATCCCAAGGTGGGGCTGTCCTCTGGTTGTTGAGTCAGACCAGGGGCCAGCCTTCACCTCAAAACTTAAGGAGATAGCCAGACTGTTACAGGTGGAATGGAAATATCATATTCCGTATCACCCACAAAGCTCAGGCATTGTGGAAAGAATGAACAGGACAGTTAAAGACAAACTTAGGAAGGCCACTGCTGGTACATTTGAAAAATGGAAGCAAATCCTACCCATAATACTTGCAGAAATTAGAATGACGCCTAATAAGAAGTTAGGGATGTCACCATTTGAAATTCTAATGGGTAGGCCTTTCCCCACACCATGGGCAGGAAGGGGACTTGGACCTGATCAGAGATGAGTATGTTACTAATCTGATCAAGGTCCTCAGTAAAACTGAAGAAAAAGTTGCTTGTAAGTCTCCTTCTTTTTCACAGGAACAACCCACCCATTCCGGGTAGGCGGTCAGGTGATGGTCAAGATCTTAAAGAAGGGAAAGGAACCAGGAAGCTTCACCTATGGACCACCCACCGAGGTAGTCGCAATCACCAGAACAGCAGTCCTCACTGAACAGTCACCCACGTGGATCCACGCCACAAGGATTAAGTTGGTGAAGAAAAGAGAGGTACTAACGGGGGCAGACAGCCCTGACCTCCAACGAGGCCCAGAGGTACTAACGGAGGCAGACAGCCTTGACCTCGAAGAAGATACAGAAGGGGTACTAACGGAGGCAGAGAGCCTTGACCTTGAAGGAGACACAGAAGGGGTACTAACGGAGGCAGACAGCCTTGACCTTGAAGGAGACACAGAAGGGGTACTAACGGAGGCAGACAGCCTTGACCTTGAAGGAGACACAGAAGGGGTACTAACGGAGGCAGACAGCCTTGACCTCGAAGAAGATACAGAAGGGGTACTAACGGAGGCAGACAGCCTTGACCCTCAACAAGATGACGCAGTCGGGAAATTCCTCGAGATGGCTGAGATGCAGTGCCTTAATAATTGCAGTTTTGTGTCTCCTACTTACTGTCCCATGGCTGTGGGACAGACAGATGTACTTGAAAACAGAATGCAGAGGGGAAGACAATCTGTGGAAAACAAAGGAGAACTTATGGCTGTACCTGGCCAAAACTCTGAACTTAACTGACTTTTGTCTCCAAACCACTTTATCTGCATCTAACATTTGGAGACATGTCTGGTAGCAGTCCCCACCCCAGTAGATGTATGGACGGAGCTCCTACGTTCCCAATGGAATGACACAGACTTGGAGGATCATGATGTTAAATATGGATATGTAAATCCTTATCATGCTTGTTATGACTGTCCTACATAGGAGACTCTGCAGAGTAATATGATAGAAATAATTACAGGTCTTGTCACAGCAGCAGAAATATGTTATAACTTCACCTGTGATGAGACACTATTGCCTCCCTGCATACAAGCAAAAATGCAGAATAAGACTAAACCAAATATTTGTGATAGAGATTTAGGTAGTTGTAAAAAGATAATATCAGGAAAAAAATCTGCAATGTAATATTACAAAAACAGTACCATCCCTAGACAAACATGTACCTCTACCAACAGGATGGGTATTGGCCTGTGGAAATACTAGTCACACATACATACTGGCCAATATTACAGAGGGACCCTGTACAATAGCCAGGCTGACGTTAACGATAATACCACTAGTCCCAGCAATGCAGACACGACACACGAGAGACACTTCTCTACAGTTACCAGAAAATTGTGACTATAATGTGAATCTCCTCTCTAGATCAGAATACATGAGGTTTAGGGGTATCTATGATAGGGGTACCAGGGTTGGCCATATATAACCACAGGACAATATCAAAACTTGCCTGTTTTATGGTAAAGCAGATAAATGTCACTAGTGCAGTTCTGCAAGATATGCTGCTGGATATACAATCGTATGAAAAGGCTATCTTGCAGAATAGTGCAACTATTGACTATTTATTGCTCCAGCATGGTGTAGGACGCTCAGCGTTCGCAGGGATGTGTTGTTCCAATCTATCAGACCACTCCCGTGGAATAAAAGATAAAATAGGCCAATTAGAGGAGATGATAAAACATAAAACAGGATGTTGACCAAGGATGGTGGGACTGGCCTTTTGGCTGAATACCTGACTTTGGTCAAATAAGATATGTTGTAGGAGTGGCACTCGCCGTGGTCGCTGCAATAGTGGGTCTCTGCTGTTGTCTACAGTGTGTGCCCTCCCTTCTAGCCGTATGTCAAAAGGTGGCCGAAAGAGGGGTACACTCAACATTCCTCTATACACCGGTAGAGGTAGAAGAGGCAAACCCAACCTCAACAAAGCCTGAGGATTATACTCCTGAAGGGTATATGGAATATCTAAAGGCTTACAAGCAAATCAAGGAAGAGCAGAGAAAGAACCATATAGTATATATATATATAAGGTTCTTAGAGGGGATTGATGGAGTATAAGTAACTCCATTTTGTCTTATTCAGCCATGTGTATTACATTTGGTTAGTGTACTACAAAATACCCCTTCCCCCTATGAATGTGATGGTACCACGGGCGAATCTAAGTCCCCCTCGGTCACGAGGGGAATATAGAGACAAAAAGAGAGAGGGGTGGGGGGCGCACAATAGGGTAGTACGTTCAACACAAACTAAATTGTTTGACAAATAGAGGTGCTCACCTTTAGGGGTTGTGCAAGTATAGACACAACTCTATTGTAGATATGTAGGTAGTTTATAGACCTTTAGGATCCGTGAGTGCAGCCGCAGAAGGAATGTCTTTGGGATCGGATGCCCAATCCGCCAAAGGATGCTTGCAGTAGAAGAAAATTCTGATCAGGCGCAAAATCACTGGTTCCAATAAGTCTCTGTTGGTGAATCTTCTTTATTTACATAATAAGTAATTATGCATAGAACAACGCGTTTCGGGGCTCAAACTGTCCCCTTCATCAGGTTAGCATATGGTCACAATATCTAGTGGTAGTTATGGGTTTATATAAACAGAAAAAACCGCCAAAAAACGGGTTACCTGGGAGCTGCCCACAGCTGGGAGGGGCTAGCCCCAGGTATACAATCAAATATTCCATCAGCATATCAAAATATCAAATAGACAGTAAATATATCCTTAGCTAATGCGAATAGCCGATTGGTGAAATGATACTAGTATTATGAGTGATTTTTAGAGACTAAATGCATAAATACATAAGATCTGGCCAGCAGACTGGAGTCACATGACCGCTACACTGCGATCATGTGATGTGGGCAGGCCGGCTGCTATGTGCGGTGAGCGTCCGGCGTGTGTGCTCAATACCTCTGTGTTACTGATGTGAGCCGCCCGGTCATGTGATCGCTGGACTTGCGGTCACATGGCTGGTTTCCATGGCAGCAAAGACGCTGGTGAGCGCTTCAACATAGCGCAGTGCCTGGGAGACCATCGGACACAGCGCAATAGGGTCATGAGGGATCCATATATAAAAAGATTGATGGCTACATTATATCTAGAAGTATGCTATCACATGGATAAAAGTGCATATGGTGCGATCAGTCTGGCACTGATTAAGACAGTTAATTCAATAAATAAATAAACTAATAGAAAATATATATAAAGATATGAAATATAAATAAATAAATAAATAAACATATGCAGCTAGATTGCTTCTGGAAATATATGTACCATGTCATACACATAGTACACACCCCTTCCTGCGTCTGATGAATAAAACATCTTGTATATATATGATCAAATAAAAATACATACAGAGTATACATGTAAAACAATATCTATATATAAAAATATATATTTAAAAATATATATTTAAAAGAGACCTATATCCATATATGTGTCCATAAAAAGTGGTGATATTGCAATAGATATGGGGTTAAAATATCAGCGATAGGTAAAAATAATTGCGTAAAACATGGGGGGGGGGGGAAGGTATACATAAATATTAATTGCTATTTCACCTAAGCTTTTATAAATTGATCTCAAATGCTTCGTTAAGGCCATAGGGACTCAAACTATTCAATTTAAAAATCCAGTACATTTCCCTGCGTCTAATGTACTGAGTGTCTTTATATAGGTGACTTGGAATTTGTTCGATAGGGGTTACCTCAAAACCGGTTGAACTACCCTCATGGTGTTCTGCCGCGTGTCTTGATACACTGTGTTTCCAGTATTTTTTCTTGATATTAGATCTGTGTTTATTTAATCTGTTACGCAGTGTTTGAATCGTGCGCCCCACATACTGCAGGCGGCATGGGCATTCCAAAAGATATATTACGTGGTTAGATTCACAATTCAGATTACTCATGATGGGGAATGACTCCCCACTAGCTCGGCTATAAAAAGTGGATTTTTGGCATATGCTGGAACAGCATAGACATCTTTTATGTCCACATCTAGAACTGCCTTTCGGGACAGTGGTGTCATAATTTTCAGTGTGATATATAACTGGATTGAGTTTACTGGGGGCAAACTCAAGAGGACAGCTTGTCGTTGCCTCTGGGCAGCCTGGCACACATGAGCGATTACATGCTGCAGTGTCTCCGCAACGACCGCCGAGGTGCCCACATTCTCACCTGTGCTGATTACTGGGTGGCCACGCTGCTGGATCCCCGTTACAAGGACAACGTACCGTCCTTAACCCCCTCAGCCCCCAGTGCTTAAACACCCTGAAAGACCAGGCCACTTTTTACACTTCTGACCTACACTACTTTCACCGTTTATTGCTCGGTCATGCAACTTACCACCCAAATGAATTTGACCTCCTTTTCTTCTCACTAATAGAGCTTTCATTTGGTGGTATTTCTTTGCTGCTGACATTTTTACTTTTTTTGTTATTAATCGAAATTTAACGATTTTTTTGCAAAAAAATGAAATTTTTCACTTTCAGTTGTAAAATTTTGCAAAAAAAACGAGATCCATATAGAAATTTTGCTCTAAATTTATTGTTCTACATGTCTTTGATAAAAAAAAAATGTTTGGGTAAAAGTTATAGCGTTTACAAACTATGGTCCAAAAATATGAATTTCCGCTTTTTGAAGCAGCTCTGACTTTCTGAGCACCTGTCATGTTTCCTGAGGTTCTACAATGCCCAGACAGTACAAACACCCCACAAATGACCCCATTTCGGAAAGTACACACCCTAAGGTATTCGCTGATGGGCATAGTGAGTTCATAGAACTTTTTATTTTTTGTCACAAGTTAGCGGAAAATGATGATTTTTATTTATTATTATTTTTTCATACAAAGTCTCCTATTCCACTAACTTGTGACAAAAAATAAAAACTTCCATGAGCTCACTATGCCCATCAGCGAATACCTTGGGGTGTCTTCTTTCCAAAATGGGGTCACTTGTGGGGTAGTTATACTGCCCTGGCATTTTCCAGGGGCCCTAATATGTGGTAAGTAGGTAAATGACCTGTGAAATCCTAAAGGTGCTCTTTGGAATATGGGCCCCTTTGCCCACCTAGGCTGCAAAAAAGTGTCACACATCTGGTATCCCCGTACTCAGGAGAAGGTGGGGAATGTGTTTTGGGGTGTCATTTTACATATACCCATGCTGGGTGAGATAAATATCTTGGTTAAATGCCAACTTTGTATAAAAAAATGGGAAAAGTTGTCTTTTGCCAAGATATTTCTCTCACCCAGCATGGGTATATGTAAAATGACACCCCAAAACACATTCCCCAACTTCTCCTGAATACGGGGATACCAGATGTGTGACACTTTTTTGCAGCCTAGATGCGCAAAGGGGCCCACATTCCTTTTATGAGGGCATTTTTAGACATTTGGATCCCAGACTTCTTCTCACGCTTTAGAGCCCCTAGAATGCCAGGGCAGTATAAATACCCCACATGTGACCCCATTTTGGAAAGAAGACACCCCAAGGTATTCAATGAGGGGCATGGCGAGTTCCTAGAATTTTTTATTTTTTGTCACAAGTTAGCGGAAATTGATTTTATTTATTTTTTTCTCACAAAGTCTCCCTTTCCGCTAACTTGGGACAAAAATTTCAATCTTTCATGGACTCAATATGCCCCTCACGGAATACCTTGGGGTGTCTTCTTTCCGAAATGGGGTCACATGTGGGGTATTTATACTGCCCTGTCATTCTAGGGGCCCTAAAGCGTGAGAAGAAGTCTGGAATATAAATGTCTAAAAAAATTTACGCATTTGGATTCCGTGAGGGGTATGGGGAGTTCATGTGAGATTTTATTTTTTGACACAAGTTAGTGGAATATGAGACTTTGTAAGAAAAAAATATAATTTCCGCTAACTTGGGCCAAAAAAATGTCTGAATGGAGCCTTACAGAGGGGTGATCAATGACAGGGGGGTGATCAATGACAGGGGGGGTGATCAATGACAGGGGGGTGATCAATGACAGGGGTCGTGATCAATGACAGGGGGGTGATCAATGACAGGGGGGGTGATCAATGACAGGGGGGTGATCAATGACAGGGGGGTGATCAATGACAGGGGGGTAATCAATGACAGGGGGGTGATCAGGGAGTCTATATGGGGTGATCACCCCCCTGTCATTGATCACGCCCCTCTAAGGCTCCATTCAGATGTCCGTACGTGTTTTGCGGATCCGATCCATGTATCCGTGGATCCGTAAAAATCATACGGACATCTGAATGCAGCCTGACAGGGGGTGTGATCAATGACAGGGGGGTGATCAGGGAGTCTATATGGGGTGATCACCACAGTCATTGATCACGCCCCTGTAAGGCTTCATTCAGATGTCCGTATGCGTTTCGCGGATCCGATCCATCTATCAGTGTATCCGTAAAAATCATGCGGACATCTGAATGGAGCTTTACAGGGGGGTGATCAATGACAGGGGGGTGATCAGGGAGTCTATATGGGGTGATCAGGGGCTAATAAGGGGTTAATAAGTGACGGGGGGGGGGTGTAGTGTAGAGTAGTGGTGTTTGGTGCTACTTATTACTGAGCTACCTGTGTCCTCTGGTGGTCGATCCAAACAAAGGGGGCCACCAGAGGACCAGGTAGCAGGTATATTAGACGCTGTTATCAAAACAGCGTCTAATATACCTGTTAGGGGTTAAAAAAAACACATCTCCAGCCTGCCAGCGAACGATCGCCGCTAGCAGGCTGGAGATCAACTCTCTTACCTTCCGTTCCTGTGAGCGTACGCGCCTGTGTGCGCGCATTCACAGGAAATCCTGGCTCACGCGAGATGACGCATATATGAGTGACTGTGCGCAGGGCTGCCACCTCCGGAACGCGAATCTGCGTTAGGCGGTCCGGAGGTGGTTTGTCCCCTCACTGGAGCGTGATCGTAAGATGCGCGAGTACAAGCGCACGCTGGTAGACGCGCTGCTGGTGGCATTCATTGTCCCCATCGACTTCAATGGGGTTTGGGTTCGGGGTCAAGTTCGGGTCCCGAACTCGAGCTTTTTTGTGAAGTTCGGCCGAACTCGAACATCCAGGTGTCCGCTCAACTCTATTTGTCACTAAACATTTTGGAAGGAAAAGCGAGTTCTCTCAGGGGTATCTGTGCCCCCCGCCGCACCGAGCACCCGCTCTGGCCGGGCAGGAAAGCATGTCCATGGAAAACTCGCCCAGTTGGGGCCACACATGAAGTTTGCATGCCCAGAAGTCCAGGAGATCTTGGATCATGGGTTACAGGGTGCAGTCCAAGTATGTCACCGCCTGCTGGTTCAGGTTCTGCTGGATGTCCTGCTGCTGGAGCTGGGCGGTTTCTTCAGAGGGCGGCTGAAGAAAGCTGCTCATTATAGATGGAAGTTGATGCATATGATGCTGGTGATGCTTCTATCCCCCCCCAACCCCCCCACACACACAACAGCCCCCCCAGTAAGACCTTAATGAGGACCGCCTGGTAATATGGAGGCTGTACTATAGTGTGAAGGCTGAAATCTATAGGCTGTAATATCATGTGGAGGCTGTAATATGGAGGCTGTACTATAGTGTGAAGGCTGAAATCTGTAGGCTGTAATATGGAGGCTGTAATGTGGAGGCTGTAATATAATATGGAGGCTATAATGTAATGTGAAGGCTATAATATAATATGGAGGCTGTAATATCATGTGGGGCCTGGTAATATGGAGTCTGTAATATTATGTGGAGGCTGTAATATAATATAGAGGCTGTAATGTAATATGAAGGCTGTAATATAATATTGAGGCTGTAATTATAATGTGGAGGCTGTAATGTAATGTGGAGGTTGTAATATAATGTGGAGGCCGGTAATATGGAGGCTGTTATATAATGTGGACTCTGTAAGATGAATGCTGTAATATCATGTGGAGGCTGGTAATATGGACGCTGTAATATTATGTGGAGGCTGTAATATCATGTGAAGACTGGTAATATGGAGGCTGTAATATAATGTAGAGCCTGGTAATATGGAGGCTGTAATATAATATGGAGGCTATAATGTAATGTGAAGGCTGTAATGTAATGTGGAAGCTGTAATATCATGTGGAGACTGGTAATATGGAGGCTATAATGTAATATGGAGGCTGTAATATAATGTGGAAGCTGTAATATAATATGGAGGCTATAATGTAAAGTGGAGGCTGTAATATAATATGAAGGCTATAATGTAATATGGAGGCTATAATGTAATGTGGAGGCTGTAATATAATGTGGAGCCTGGTAATATGGAGGCTGTAATATAATGTGGAAGCTGTAATATAATATGGAGGCTGTAATATAATGTGGAAGCTGTAATATAATATGGAGGCCGTAATGTGGAGGCTGTAATATAACGTGTAGGCTGTAATATAATATGGAGGCTATAATGTAATGTGGAGGCTGTAATGTAATTTGGATGCTGTAATATAATGTGGAAGCAGTAATATAATATGGAGGCTGTTATATACCGTGTAGGCTGTAATATAATATGGAGGCTATAATGTAATGTGAAGACTATAATATAACATGGAGGCTATAATGTAATGTGGAGGCTGTAATATAATTTGGAGGCTGTAATGTAATGTGAAGGCTGTAATATAATATGGAGGCTATAATGTAATGTGGAGACTGGTAATAGGGAGGCTGTAATATCTTGTGAAGCCTGGTAATATGGAGGCTGTAATATCATGTGGAGCTTGATAATATGGAGGCTGTAACATGTTGTGGAGGCTGTAATAATGTGGAGGCTGGTAATGTGAAGGCTTTAATATATTGTGGGGCCTGGTAATATGGAGTCTGTAATATTATGTGGAGGCTGTAATATAATATAGAGGCTGTAATGTAATATGAAGGCTGTAATATAATATTGAGGCTGTAATTATAATGTGGAGGCTGTTATATAATGTGGACAATTTGTAATGTAATGTGGAGGTTGTAATATAATGTGGAGGCCGGTAATATGGAGGCTGTTATATAATGTGGAAGCTGTAATATAATATGGAGGCCGTAATGTGGAGGCTGTAATATAACGTGTAGGCTGTAATATAATATGGAGGCTATAATGTAATGTGGAGGCTGTAATGTAATTTGGATGCTGTAATATAATGTGGAAGCAGTAATATAATATGGAGGCTGTTATATACCGTGTAGGCTGTAATATAATATGGAGGCTATAATGTAATGTGAAGACTATAATATAACATGGAGGCTATAATGTAATGTGGAGGCTGTAATATAATTTGGAGGCTGTAATGTAATGTGAAGGCTGTAATATAATATGGAGGCTATAATGTAATGTGGAGACTGGTAATAGGGAGGCTGTAATATCTTGTGAAGCCTGGTAATATGGAGGCTGTAATATCATGTGGAGCTTGATAATATGGAGGCTGTAACATGTTGTGGAGGCTGTAATAATGTGGAGGCTGGTAATGTGAAGGCTTTAATATATTGTGGGGCCTGGTAATATGGAGTCTGTAATATTATGTGGAGGCTGTAATATAATATAGAGGCTGTAATGTAATATGAAGGCTGTAATATAATATTGAGGCTGTAATTATAATGTGGAGGCTGTTATATAATGTGGACAATTTGTAATGTAATGTGGAGGTTGTAATATAATGTGGAGGCCGGTAATATGGAGGCTGTTATATAATGTGGAGTCTGTAAGATGAATGCTGTAATATCATGTGTAGGCTGTAATATAGTATGAAGTCTATAATGTAATGTGGAGGCTGTAAATAAGGAGGCTGTAATATAATGTTGAGGTTAATAATATAATATAGAGGCGTTAATATAATGCAGAGGATATAATGTAATTTACAGGCTGGTAATATGGAGGTTGTCAATTAATGTGGAGGCTGTGATGTAATGTGGAGGCTGAAAATATGGAGGCTGTAACATAATGTTTAAGCTGTGATGTGATGTAATGTAGAGGCCGGTAATACAGAGGCTGTAATATGTCGAGGCCAGTAATGTAACATAATATGGAGACTGTAATGAAGAGGCCGGTAATATGGAAGCAGTAATATAATGTGTAGGCCAGTAATGAAATATAGAGGCTGTAATGTAATGTGGAAGCTGGTAGTATGGAGGCTGTAATGTAGAGGCTAGTTATATGGAGGCTGTGATGTAATCTGGAGGCTGAATATATGGAGGCTGTAACATAATGTTTAGGCTGTGATGTAATGTAGAGGACGGTAATATGGAGTCTGCAATGTAATGTGGAGGCTGTAATACAATTTGGAGTCTGTAATGTAATGCAGAGGCTGGTAATATTAAGGCTGTGATGTAATGTGGAGGCTGGTAGTATGGAGGCTGTCATATAATGTGGCGGCTGTGATGTAATGTTTAGGCCGTGATGTAATGTAGAGGCCGGTAATATGGAGTCTGTAATAT
Source organism: Bufo bufo (assembly GCF_905171765.1). Classification (NCBI taxonomy): domain Eukaryota; kingdom Metazoa; phylum Chordata; class Amphibia; order Anura; family Bufonidae; genus Bufo; species Bufo bufo. Next base: position 103,132,633 of record NC_053395.1, on the reverse strand, counting down.
AATGTGGAGGCCGGTAATTTAACATGGAGACTGTAATGTAGAGGTTGTTAATACAGAGGCTGTAATATAACATGGAGGCTGGTAATATTTAGGCTGTAAAATAATGTGGAGGCTATAATCTAATGTAGAGGCTTTAATATGTTGTTGAGGTTGATAATATAATATGGAGGCTGGTAATATGGAGGCTGTAATGTAATGCAGAGGCTGGTAATATGAAGGCTGTAATGTAATGTAGAGGCTGGTAGTATGGAGGCTGTAATGTAATGTAGAGGCTGGTAATATGGAGGCTGTAATATAATGTGGAGGCTGTAATGTAATATGGAGGCTGTAATAGAAACATAGATGTAATATGGAGACTGTAATATAAGGTGGAGGCTATAATGTAATGCAGAGGCTGTAATAGAATGTGGAGGCTGGTAGTAAGGAGGCTGTAATAGAAACATAGATGTAATGTGGAGGCTGTAATGTAAGGTGGAGGCTATAATGTAATGCAGAGGCTGTAATAGAATGTGGAGGCTGGTAGTATAGAGGCTGTAATATAATGTTGAGGTTGATAATATAATATAGAGACTTTATTTTAATGCGAAGGATATGATGTAATTTACAGGCTGGTAACATGGAGGCTGGAAAATGAAAACCACCAGCACTTCTGAGCTCAGCCAATCAGAGCTGGAGGGCGGGGCCTGGAGTTCAGGAACAGCCCCGCCCCCAGTTCTCTTTCAGGTCCGCCCATGCTCCATATAAAGGAGGGCTCTGGGCTGAGCAGTCACTGCTCTCTGCTCCTCACACCTAGAAGATGTCTGGTCGCGGTAAAGGAGGGAAAGGGCTCGGGAAAGGCGGCGCCAAGCGGCACAGGAAGGTGCTCCGTGATAACATCCAGGGCATCACCAAGCCTGCCATCCGCCGCCTAGCTCGCAGGGGAGGCGTCAAGCGCATCTCCGGCCTCATCTATGAGGAGACTCGCGGGGTGCTGAAAGTCTTCCTGGAGAACGTCATCCGGGACGCCGTCACCTACACCGAGCACGCCAAGAGGAAGACCGTCACCGCCATGGACGTGGTCTACGCGCTCAAGCGCCAGGGCCGCACTCTCTACGGCTTCGGGGGTTAATGCTGCCGCCGCCTCCGTCCTCACAGCACAAAGGCTCTTCTCAGAGCCGCCCACATCTTCCCGGGGAGGAGGAGCTACAATTCCACTGAGGGGTTAACACCGCCCGCCCATCAGGAGATCAGCGGCGCCCTGTGCTCAGTACAGCCGGAGGTCTACATTACAGAAACCCCCCAATAATCTGTAAATCCCGAGCCCCGGGTGTTCTCCACCGCAGCTACGAGACGAGCTGTGCTCGGAGACTGAGGGGTTAATCCGTCCCGCCAATGAGCGGCGCTGGTACAGGTCACATGACCGGCTCCTCCTGTAAATCAGCAGCTCAACTATAGGCGGGAAATTCAAATGAGGGACGAGATCCTGAGCTCTCCCAGCCAATAGCAGAGCTCTGGACCCCGCAGCCGTTATGTGCCCGTAGGAGCCTCGTCCTCCTGTCCTGCACTGAGCGGCCGCACAGCCTCTCCCCAGGGAGCGCCACACTGAGAAGGATGATGGGAGTAGTGATCGGGCATGGAGGAGGATGAGGGGAGCTTGTATTGTAACTTCCGATAGCGTTACCGCATCTCATCTAGCTGACAGGGAGGAAAACCGCAGCCACTGTGAGAACAACGGGGAGACACGGGAGCAGCTCCGCTGGAGACAGGGTGGGGGCTCTGAGAAGAGCCTTTGGGTCCGGAGAGCGGGGGCGGCGCTCACTTGGCGCTGGTGTACTTGGTGACGGCCTTGGTGCCCTCGGAGACGGCGTGCTTGGCCAGCTCTCCGGGCAGCAGCAGGCGCACGGCGGTCTGGATCTCCCGGGAGGTGATGGTGGAGCGCTTGTTGTAGTGAGCCAGGCGGGAGGCTTCCCCTGCGATGCGCTCGAAGATGTCGTTGACGAAGGAGTTCATGATGCCCATGGCCTTGGAGGAGATGCCGGTGTCGGGGTGGACCTGCTTCAGCACCTTGTAGACGTAGATGGCATAGCTCTCCTTCCTGCTCTTCCTCCGCTTCTTGCCGTCCTTCTTCTGGACCTTGGTGACGGCTTTCTTGGAGCCCTTCTTGGGCGCTGGGGCGGACTTGGCTGGCTCGGGCATTCTGACGGAAGACAAAATCTCGTCTGTTCTCCTCCTGCCACCGCAGCGGTATTTATACACGGGCCATGCAAATGAGCTGCTGCTGACTGCGCGCCGATCTACTGGAGGAGAGGGTCACGTGGTGTCTCCACTTATTCCAATTGGCAGCCTCACATCCATCCAGCTGAGCCGGGGGCGGAGCAAATAGAGGGGCGGGGCTCACATCCATCCATTCAGCAGAGCCAGGGCGGAGCAGCAAGAAGGGAGGGGCTCACATCCATCCATTCAGCAGAGCCAGGGCGGAGCAGCAAGAAAGGAGGGGCTCACATCCATTCATAGAGCTGAGTCGGAGGGCGGAGCAGCAGGAGGGGTTGGGCTCATAGCCATCCATTCTGCTAAACCAGGGGGCGGAGCAGAACTCACATCCATCCATTCAGATGAGCCGGGGGGAGGAGGGGCAGGGCTCTCATCCATCCATTCAGTGGAGCAACAGGAGAGGCGGGGCTCACATCCATCCATTCAGGAGAGGCGTGGCTCACATACTCCATCCAAGCCGGGGGCGGAGCAGCAAGAAAGGAGGGGCTCACATCCATTCATAGAGCTGAGTCGGAGGGCGGAGCAGCAGGAGGGGTTGGGCTCATAGCCATCCATTCTGCTAAACCAGGGGGCGGAGCAGAACTCACATCCATCCATTCAGATGAGCCGGGGGGAGGAGGGGCAGGGCTTGCATCCATCCATTCGCTGAGCCGGGGGCGGGGCTAACATCTCTCTTCCGTCTATCAGGGCCTCGCTGCTCGGCTGATAACCGCCCCTCACTGCGCCCCGCCCTCTGCTGGTAGTGATGCCGCCGCTGAGTGTACTGTGCGTGCAGGGGGGTCGTGCGCTCTATCCCTGGACATGTCAGTGTCAGACTGTTGTCACTGTGGGTAACAATGCCCACCACAGTGACAACTCCTGACTCCTGTCCGGCGTCAGCCTCAGCTTCCCTTCACTATAATCAATCTCTCTTCCTGATTCTGACTCACTCATAGAGAGCTGAAGAGCCGACTGAGTCTGCAGCAGCAAGTGAATCGAATGGATAGCATCTGCGCATGCGCACCGGCACCTAGAGCCTTCGGTTCACTTGCGAGTCAGCTCTCAGCAGTCAGTGACTCAGCAAGTGAACCGAAGATCCGAACTTCCCATCACTACCTGCTACTGAAGGGCTTCTGGTCCTCACCAGCCAGACTGGCCCCGCCCACTCCGGTCACATGGGCGTGACATCATCAGAGGTCCTTTTCTGGCGAGGAAGCAGCATCTGCCAGGACGTCACTTGTGTTCTCCTTGTTATCGGCCTGTTCACTGGAGATAGAGGCAGGGGCCCCGGTGTCAGCCGCCAGGTAAGTGCACGTCACCTGGTGTGTGGTAATTGTGAAGCTGTGTGGAGGACTTCTGGTGAGGTAAGTGCACGTCTCGTGGTGTGTGGTAATTGTGAAGCTGTGTGGAGGACTTCTGGTGAGGTAAGTGCACGTTGTGTGGTAATTGTGAAGTTGTGTGGAGGACTCCTGGTGAGGTAAGTGCACGTCGTGTGGTAATTGTGAAGCTGTGTGGAGGACTTCCTGGTGAGGTAAGTGCACGTCTCGTGGTGTGTGGTAATTGTGAAGCTGTGTGGAGGACTCCTGGTGAGGTAAGTGCACGTCTCCTGGTGTGTGGTAATTGTGAAGCTGTGTGGAGGACTCCTGGTGAGGTAAGTGCACGTCTCCTGGTGTGTGGTAATTGTGAAGCTGTGTGGAGGACTTCTGGTGAGGTAAGTGCACGTCGTGTGGTAATTGTGAAGCTGTGTGGAGGACTCCTGGTGAGGTAAGTGCACGTCTCGTGGTGTGTGGTAATTGTGAAGCTGTGTGGAGGACTCCTGGTGAGGTAAGTGCACGTCGTGTGGTAATTGTGAAGCTGTGTGGAGGACTCCTGGTGAGGTAAGTGCACGTCTCGTGGTGTGTGGTAATTGTGAAGCTGTGTGGAGGACTCCTGGTGAGGTAAGTGCACGTCTCGTGGTGTGTGGTAATTGTGAAGCTGTGTGGAGGACTCCTGGTGAGGTAAGTGCACGTCTCCTGGTGTGTGGTAATTGTGAAGCTGTGTGGAGGACTCCTGGTGAGGTAAGTGCACGTCGTGTGGTAATTGTGAAGCTGTGTGGAGGACTCCTGGTGAGGTAAGTGCACGTCTCGTGGGGTGTGTGGTAATTGTGAAGCTGTGTGGAGGACTTCTGGTGAGGTAAGTGCACGTCTCCTGGTGTGTGGTAATTGTGAAGCTGTGTGGAGGACTTCTGGTGAGGTAAGTGCACGTCGTGTGGTAATTGTGAAGCTGTGTGGAGGACTCCTGGTGAGGTAAGTGCACGTCTCCTGGTGTGTGGTAATTGTGAAGCTGTGTGGAGGACTCCTGGTGAGGTAAGTGCACGTCACCTGGTGTGTGGTAATTGTGAAGCTGTGTGGAGGACTTCTGGTGAGGTAAGTGCACGTCACCTGGTGTGTGGTAATTGTGAAGCTGTGTGGAGGACTTCTGGTGAGGTAAGTGCACGTCACCTGGTGTGTGGTAATTGTGAAGCTGTGTGGAGGACTTCTGGTGAGGTAAGTGCACGTCTCGTGGTGTGTGGTAATTGTGAAGCTGTGTGGAGGACTTCTGGTGAGGTAAGTGCACGTCACCTGGTGTGTGGTAATTGTGAAGCTGTGTGGAGGACTTCTGGTGAGGTAAGTGCACGTCTCGTGGTGTGTGGTAATTGTGAAGCTGTGTGGAGGACTTCTGGTGAGGTAAGTGCACGTCACCTGGTGTGTGGTAATTGTGAAGCTGTGTGGAGGACTTCTGGTGAGGTAAGTGCACGTCTCGTGGTGTGTGGTAATTGTGAAGCTGTGTGGAGGACTTCTGGTGAGGTAAGTGCACGTCTCCTGGTGTGTGGTAATTGTGAAGCTGTGTGGAGGGACATCTTAGGCCACTCCCATATTATGACATCACAGCATTTTCCAGCTAAGCCACGCCTCTAGGCATAAGAGTAAAAAAAAAAGGCGCTAAAAGGCGCCCGTTTTATTGTGCGTTCCATCTCCACCGGTATTCAGGCCGTGTGCTGCTCGGTCATTTAGGGCTTAGGTATTGATGCTCAGGACAGGCTAGCAGTATCAGATCTTTGGTGATCTGGGGCCCCTAGCAGGCTCCATCCACTGTGGCTCCCGTTCAGACACGACCTCCTCACTGTGCACAGAGCCTTCTGCTTCCAGTGGGTGGAGATCTCATGTATATGGCCGCTCCTAAGGGTAGGTCATACATGAGTACCTGTGCAGTGACGGACCACTTCATTACAGACACCCACCCTTTCACCATCAGAAATTACACGTGCCTCCACAGAAGTCTGGGACAGGAATCGTTCTGGCCGAATACGGGCTGGTGCCCCAACTAACATGCCCGCCGGTGGTAACAGCAGGCGACCAGCGCCATTACAGCCTAAGGGAGGTGTAAACGCAAGAGAGCAAATCTAGGATCACTGAGCAGTGGAGAGCATGGCCTGGTCAGATGGATCCAGAGGAGGGACGTGTGGACAGGGTGACCTAGGCGTAGTGGTGGACCATGGTCATCCTTTCACAGCAGCTGTTTACCCTTCAGCAGGAGGACCGTGCTCCATACCACAAGGGTTGAATGTCCATGGATTGGTTCCGGGAATGTGACAGCAAGTTTTTCTTGTTTCCTTGGACTTCACTGTCCCTAGATCTTATCCTATGCAACATTTCTGGGAGGAAGTGCAAGTTGAAGAACGGTTTTAACTCATGGTGGAAACTATGCCACCATAATTGCTGAATTGTCCTGAAGGCTAAAGGATATAAATCACATAAAAAAATGCACCAAACGGATATGCCACTGACTATACTGGCTAGTCATAAATGCAGATATTAAAAGCTGAGACTTTCGCCAATATATTCCTGTCAGGAAAATATCGGAGCCCATCATGCACCACGTCACGGTCACTCAGCATGGCAGAGGGTCCTACCACTGCTCTAACTATGGTGTGAACAAGGTCTGAGCACCTGGAAACCTCCATCACACGGTCTGATATGGGTGTGGCTCACAGTCTGGCTTTGTTCACATTGCACTAGTTGTCCTGCTAGGCGGTTGTGTGGAAGCCTGGCTGTGAGCTGGATTACATCACCTTCAGACCCTGTTCACACCATAGTTAGCGTAGTGGTAGGACCCTCTGCCATGCTGAGTGACCGTGACGTGGTGCATGATGGGCTCCGATATTTTCCTGACAGGAATATATTGGCGAAAGTCTCAGCTTTTAATATCTGCATTTATGACTAGCCAGTATAGTCAGTGGCATATCCGTTTGGTGCATTCTTTCTGTGATTTATATCATTATATTGTCATCCGCACGATGCTCCGTTTTGTGTAGGATGCCTTTGTGGTGCATGTGGACCGCGCCGACATCCTCCATTGTATGCATATTTTGCTGGGGATAGTCGATTGCTGCGGTCCACATGCGTTGCTGCTCCCCCAATGAAAAACACGCTACAGTGTTAGGGGTGGAGCAGCTCCTCCAGAATTGCCACTATATTTCTGTGTTTTTGAAGGCTAAAGGAGGCCAATGTGCTACTAGATGGGGCTCCCTAAAGTGGCCATTCAGCTCTAGATTTAACATGACTCGTAATGTGTCCTAATAAGACAACCACCTCTAATGTCAGAATAAGAGGGAAGGGTTCGGGTGGGGTCTGGACACAGTATATGAAAGCGAGCACCGCGCCCCATCCTTAAGAGACGGCCTCCATGAGCTTGGGGTGTGACTAGAAGACCCTGGTAAGGCCACATAGCCATTCATTCTTCGCCTGGAATACGGCAGGTCGAGGGCCCCCCGTTTATTGTATATGTGCAAGTCTCGGAGATTTGCGGCATACCCTGTGGCAGTCTTGAGGATCCAGGTGGTGAAGATGCGGAGAACGTATTCTAGTGCTCAATAAGTGGTATTTATGTAATGCCCCTTGTATCATTCAGAGCCTCCGGTTCCTCCAGTTTTCCCGTGTTCTGATTTAGGCTACATGCACACGAATGTAAAATGGATGACGTCCGTATGGCATCCGTTATTTTGCAGATCCATTGTAATAATGCCCATCTTTGTCCGCAAAACAGACAAGAATAGGACATGCTCTATTTTTTTGCTGGGCTACGGAACGGACATACGGATGCGGATAATACACGGTGTGCTGTCAGCATTTTTTGCGGACCCATTGAAATGAATGGGTCCGCATCCTATCCGCAAAAAAAAACTGAACGGACATGGAAACAAAATATGTTGGTGTGCATGAGGCCTTACTTGGAGGATTAGTTGAGCGGTGCTGCACATTGCCTCCTTCTTTCAGAGGACGCAGTAACGCCAGTACAAGCGCCACTATGCGAATACGCCTCAAGCTTTCCCTGCACAATGTGAGCACCGAGGGCAGCACAGCAATACTTACTGGAGGCCATAGCGTCCGATTGAGAAGCTCCATCCTCCCAGAGGTCGGCCAGTAGAGGGCGATGACTGAGAAAGGCCGCTGATCGGTCACTGTGCGGGGGATGCAAGACTGTGAAAGCGCTGACGTTGCACGGCTGGGTAAGAAGATAGGGGTGGCCAGCAGGTCTGTTCTGGATGGGAGGCGGAGGAAGGCAGCGCCGTAGTGACCGGGACAGGAGGAGGTAGCGGCACCATGACTGTGACTGACTATACATATATATATATATATACACACAGCAGCCTGGATGTCAAGACTCCTTATATTGGACAGGCCGAGCAGATGGCCAGTGGATTATCCGAATATACAAATGAAAATCAACAACCAAAAAGGGCTCTGTTATGGCTGCACTGTGTGTGGCTCTGTTGTGGAGGCACTGTGTGTGGCTCTGTTGTGGAGGCACTGTGTGTGGCTCTGTTATGGAGGCACTGTGTGTGGCTCTGTTATGGCTGCACTGTGTGTGGCTCTGTTATGGCTGCACTGTGTGTGGCTCTGTTATGGCTGCACTGTGTGTGGCTCTGTTATGGCTGCACTGTGTGTGGCTCTGTTGTGGAGGCACTGTGTGTGGCTCTGTTATGGCTGCACTGTGTGTGGCTCTGTTATGGCTGCACTGTGTGTGGCTCTGTTATGGCTGCACTGTATGTGGCTCTGTTGTGGAGGCACTGTGTGTGGCTCTGTTATGGCTGCACTGTGTGTGGCTCTGTTATGGCTGCACTGTGTGTGGCTCTGTTATGGCTGCACTGTGTGTGGCTCTGTTATGGCTGCACTGTGTGTGGCTCTGTTGTGGCTGCACTGTGTGCGGCTCTGTTATGGCTGCACTGTGTGTGGCTCTGTTGTGGAGGCACTGTGTGTGGCTCTGTTGTGGAGGCACTGTGTGTGGCTCTGTTGTGGCTGCACTGTGTGTGGCTCTGTTATGGCGGCACTGTGTGTGGCTCTGTTATGGCGGCACTGTGTGTGGCTCTGTTATGGCGGCACTGTGTGTGGCTCTGTTATGGCGGCACTGTGTGTGGCTCTGTTGTGGCTGCACTGTGTGTGGCTCTGTTGTGGCTGCACTGTGTGTGGCTCTGTTGTGGCGGCACTGTGTGTGGCTCTGTTGTGGCGGCACTGTGTGTGGCTCTGTTGTGGCGGCACTGTGTGTGGCTCTGTTGTGGCGGCACTGTGTGCGGCTCTGTTGTGGCGCCACTGTGTGCGCCTCTGTTGTGGCGCCACTGTGTGCGCCTCTGTTGTGGCGCCACTGTGTGCGCCTCTGTTGTGGCGCCACTGTGTGCGCCTCTGTTGTGGCGCCACTGTGTGCGCCTCTGTTGTGGCGCCACTGTGTGCGCCTCTGTTGTGGCGCCACTGTGTGCGCCTCTGTTGTGGCGCCACTGTGTGCGCCTCTGTTGTGGCGCCACTGTGTGCGCCTCTGTTGTGGCGCCACTGTGTGCGCCTCTGTTGTGGCGCCACTGTGTGCGCCTCTGTTGTGGCGCCACTGTGTGCGCCTCTGTTGTGGCGCCACTGTGTGCGCCTCTGTTGTGGCGCCACTGTGTGCGCCTCTGTTGTGGCGCCACTGTGTGCGCCTCTGTTGTGGCGCCACTGTGTGCGCCTCTGTTGTGGCGCCACTGTGTGCGCCTCTGTTGTGGCGCCACTGTGTGCGCCTCTGTTGTGGCGCCACTGTGTGCGCCTCTGTTGTGGCGCCACTGTGTGCGCCTCTGTTGTGGCGCCTCTGTTGTGGCGCCACTCTTATGGACAAACACAGTCCATATAGCCAACATCTAACAGACCTATAACATCACATTTTCCATGTGCATCCTGCATTGTGGTCCCTGATACTTTGGGGAGACTGTCCGGCTATCCAGGATGAGGTTACACACGTACACAAATAATTACAAGGTTAATACAACTGCAGGAAATAATTTCTCTGGACCAGGACACTCCATGCACAACTAGAAGGTTTTAAGGGAATTTTTAGAATTGGAAAGGATAGAAATACTTGGGAACTTAGGCTAATGTCTGCATTCCGGTCATTGGTTCAAGGACTAAAGGTGGGTTTAGGTGAGCCTAACCCTAACGTGCACCTTCATCACTTCCATGCACTGAACACTGGTTGGCCAGTAAAGGTATCACTCCCATCATATGTCTGTATCTACATTGTTTTATTGTCTAGCTAGTTCTGGAGGATCTGCAGCCTATTGTCTGGTGGTTTCATTTTATCTGATACGAGACAAAGTTCGGAATAGACAAAGAACCAAGATGGAATACTTTCCTCAGCGACTACAGCAGCGCCAATCCCTGGTGTCTCGCTATCCTACTAAGAAATCAAACTTGACTACTTCTCAATTGGACACCCTGAATAAGAATACAACAGGTCACCCTCCTATAGACACTAATAGGGTGCTTGAGCTTTTTAAAGAACTTGAGGATAATTTCAAGAGCGAACTATTGCACTCCGTAGATATCATGTTTCTGAAAATATATTTACAAGAAAAGATATCACCCAGGGGTTTACGAATCAACCTTCCCAGAGGATCCAGTTTTCACCCATGAGTGGAACGGTTATCTGGATCGATGTGCAGCTGGTTGGATCAAAATCATCCTGGATAAAAGAGAAGAACTCGCAGATACTTACACCAAAGACATTGAAAAAAATATCCTTTCCCTGCGCAGTTTTTCCCGTCACCCCGATTTTTCTGTCATCAATCATAACCTCTCTAACATCATAGCCAATAAATCTAATAAATTACAGAGGGACAGAACAGTCAAAGAACCAAATAAATATCGAATAAGCAAAAGTGTAGAGCGCGATACCCATCACCTGTCCACTACTGGGGACCAAAAGGGACAGACTCGCACACCATCAGGGACCAGTACGGTATGCCAACACCAGATCGCGGTCTTTCATCAACAACCGCTATAAGAAGAATAATGCTTCTAACCAACAAAGTGAGAAGTGAGGACGTATCCACGCCACTCCAACCACGTTACCCATAAAGCTTCGGCCAAAGCAGCTAATCCCTTGGCTGGTACAAGCCCTTTCAGCAGTCTTGATCAATCGAACACTAAACACATCTCCATTCCCAGCGATTGGCACTTCTCAGTATAGATGCCGATCCCCTACCTTCTCCTTACTCCGGTGCATCCAGCAGCAACGTATCGTCTAACATCACGCTGGAACCTATCCCCACCCCAGATATCGCTCAGCCTATACACCCCACTGATACAGAAAACACCGCCAGCGACCATTTCTTAGAGAAATTTAGGGCACTCAAAACCAAATATTTTGAACACAAAAATCGATCCCGACTTCCACCGATGGATTCCCCCCACCCAGGAACCAGCCAATCTCCTAGAGGTCTCCAATGATAGTTTCACTCTTGAGCCCCTGGTGCCTCTGTCCGCCCCCCTTCCCCCTGCCATCAACCGCACTGACCTTCTCTCACCCATCCCCACCCCTGGCATATCTACATCCCTCATAGATGGTCCCCCCAGAGATATCTCTACTCTGTAATCTCGCCACTCCATCATACACCTCCATTAGCAACTAAAGCTAACAATCATGTTATCCCCATTGACAACTCCCATTCTGGTCGTTCTGCGCTAGTACCTTTTTTAGGCCATGTCAAAATCACCCCACCCCCTGTCAGTCCGTTACAGCCCCCCCCCCTACACTCCCAAAAAATCGCTCACCAGATCACACAGTATTTCAAACCAATCCCTGGAAAAAGGAAACTCGAACACGAGGCTGTAGGGAATAGGGCTGCAGTAAACTATTATTTTAGTAATCGAGTATTCTATAGATTATTTTTTACGATTTAATCGAGTAATCTAATAAGAAAAAATGAATTAATAGACTGTTTTCCTTTTTAAAAAATTCATAAGACCTCCTGCCACCAGTCCCCAACACCCTTCGTTCCCACCTGTGCGATCAGCCCAAGTGCGGTAGTTCCACCCAGTGCCATCAGCTCCGTTCCCCCAGTGCTATCAGCTTTCCCCCGTGCCACCAGCTCTCTTCCACCCAGTGCCACCAGCTCTCTTCCACCCAGTGCCACCAGCTCTCTTCCACCCAGTGCCACCAGCTCTCTTCCACCCAGTGCCACCAGCTCTCTTCCACCCAGTGCCACCAGCTCTCTTCCACCTACCATTGCCATCAGCTCCATTCCCTCAGTGCCTTCATTTCCCCCCCACCCCAATGCCATCAGCTCTCCCCCCTTGTGCCTTCAGCTTTACTCTCCCCCTTGTGCCATAGTCTCTGCTGCCTTGCTCCTCCTGACACCCGGATTGCACAGCGTCATTGGTTGCTATGACGCTGTGCACTCCGGGTGCCTGGCCTTAGTCACGCCCCCACCCCCTCGGTTTCATCAACTTACCTTTCCAGCAGGGGCGCCACCGACACTCCATCGTTCCGCGCTGCTCTGCGCCTGACGTCACACAGCGCGTCAGGTCACGGCGTGCGTACGTCAGGAGGTCAGTGCAGCCCTGGACCATGGACATGCTGTGAAGTGGCCGGAGGCCGCCTGCTGGAAAGGTGAGTAATCCGAGCGCAGCGGGAGTAATAGCAAGCGCTTCACTCTCGCTCCATGGTCACATGACACAAACGAATCTTCGATGCAAAGAATTTGCATCGAGGATTTTTTTGTGTCGAATTACTCGATTTAATCGAGTAATTATTTCAGCCCTAGCAGGGAAGGTATCCAAAAAAGGAAAATCGTCCCGATATTAGAGACAATCAAATCTGAATCCACTTCTACTATAAAAATCTTCAATCTCTCTTCTCATACACTTACTGCAACAGAAACCAAGGTCCTTGAGAAAGGATTATCCTTCTGCCCATTTAATACTGTTAACCCTTTTGAGTTGTTCCTGGATATACAAAAATTCAGGCGAAATCTTACAATAAAAAGGCACTTTGAGGTTGAAAATATCAAACTTCCTCCCAAGAATAAAATAGAGCAACCAATAGAGATGGAATTATCCACATTCCCACATCAAAATGTTAGACCAAAGTCTAACTTTTTCCCCCTCCAAAGTCAGGGACATCACATCCCTACTTTTTTTGACCTTTATATCCTCTGTTATCAAAACAATGACCTCTGTACCAATCATGGCAAATAGAAAAGAAAATCTTAGTAAACTCGAAAAAAATGCCCTAAAAAAACTTAGTGCAAACATAATTGTTCGCCCAGCAGACAAAGGGGGTGGGATAGTTATCCAAGACTTTGTTGATTATGAGAAGGAGGCATTAAATATCCTCAACAATACAGTTTACTACGAAAAAGTGTCAATAAATCCCTTTCCAGGTATAAATAAAGATCTCACAAAAATAATAAAGGATACCCATGATAGAAATTATATAAATAAAAAAACTTCTTAATACTTAGAGCCCCCTGCACCCCCTATTTTTATCACCTCCCAAAAATACACAAAAATGGAACACACCCGCCTGGCAGACCAATTGTGTCAAACACAAAATGCGCCACAAGCAACCTTTCACATTACCTAGATCTATTTTTACAGCCCTATGTACGTACATTACCCAGCTACCTCCACGATTCCAGTCAGCTAATCCGTGAATTAAAGGACATCACTTGGAAAGAGTCATATGCACTATTCACCATGGACGTCACAGCCCTATATTCCAACATTGAACACGATTTGGGCATACAGTGTATAAAAACCATCCTAGAGGGAGATCCCACTCCGAAACCACCCCAAGTAATTTTTCTTATAGATAGTCTCCGCTTCATTTTGGAGAACAATTTTGTTATCTACAATAGCGTAACATACCATCAACGCAGGGGTACCGCAATGGGGACGAAAGTGGCGCCATCCTTTGCAAATCTTTTTATGGGGGAATTTGAAAGGCTACACATCCAAAATACCGCATCCCGTACCCAACAACTCGTTTACTACAAAAGGTATATTGATGATATCTTTATCATATTGGATGGGGACGAAAACACTGCTTTACAATTCTGTAACAATATAAGCAACACAGGTTGGGGAATTAATTTCACCCTGAAATACAGTAGAAGCGAGATCAAATTTTTTGATATTATCTCCACCAAAAATAACCAATTGGCCACCAAAACATATTTTAAATCTATTGACACAAATAGTTATATTAATTTTTCAAGTTTTCATAACAAAAAATGGTTGGAAAACATCCCATATAGCCAATATAAACGGATCCGACGAAACTGTACCCTTGATAGTGATTTTAAAAATCAGGCAAAAATCCTCAAAAAAACGGTTTATCGAGAAAGGCTACCCGAGGAAACGTATAAAAAAACGCCTACGGTAGAACTATCACCGACACACAGGAAATTTGTCTACAGCCCACAAACAGACAAGGTAGACATACAGAAATGAATATAAACTTTGTCACACAGTTTAATACATCCAACAACAATATACGCACAATCTTTTCAAAATATTGGCATATCCTATTACAGGATCCATACCTTGCCAAACATTTACCCCCCAAGCCCAGAATGATCTACAGGAGAGCCCCGACGATCAAGAACCTCCTTGCCCCTAGCAAGCCGAAACAACATAAAAAACCCAGTTCGGTTGGCCCATCCTTACCCCCTAAAAAAATAGGCAGCTACAAGTGTGGAAAAAGTCGGTGCCTATGCTGTAAGGTTATAACCAATAAATAGAAAAAGGGGAGTGAGCACTCACAACACTCGGACCACAGGATATCAGGAACAATAGTATATTTATTAGGACCTGTTGGATCCAATCACATACATGTAAAATCACTAAAATAGACTAAAAAATAATTGGTACCAATGTATAAATAAACTGGCAAGGGGTGAATAACACAGTTCAGCAAACAGTTATAACACTTAAATTGCTAGAATAAACTCCTGGTACTCGTGGTACCACGAACTATGTCGGAAAGTGTCCAAATAAATGAGCAAAGGCCACCTATAAACCTTATATTGCCGCTTCTCAGATAACCGTATCCAAAGGGTAATTGTAACGGACGGTTTCCAAACAGTCTATGTCAGTATAGTGGATTCAATGTCGGAGTAGTATATTGAAACTACTTGTATCCAACTCGGAGCTAAAGGTTCCTACCTGATTCCTGATGTTCGTTCCCGCTACCGCGTCTCAGAGTCCTCCACGAGAGGCGAGCTGCGCCGGCTGCTTCGGCGTCTCGCGTCAGCCGTCTCGTACTGATGACGTCACACTATCGCGGGATTCAACAGGCAGTGATGATACCTTGATAATATCCGTAGTTGTATAGTAGAGCGGTCTTTATGAAGATGTTTCTCCTTTTTTTTTGAATTCTTATCGCATGGCCATGCAATGGAGATCCAAGAGATTAGGTGGGCACTTCTCTCCTTAACACCAGACGTGTTTCGGGGCGTCTACAACCCTTCCTCAGTGGTTGAAGCGCCACTCATACCTCTCCACCTTTTTATAGTCCATTAGGTGATCCAAAAACTCCGGATCCTGGATTCATTTTAGCAAAATTTCACCAATGCGGTTATCATGCGGTTCAGTTGCGGTTTTTCAACTCAGATGCGTTTTCTCTAATAACACACCCAGCACATTACAAAGTTATGCCATATTACATTTCAAAGTAAAACTGGTTAAAAAATCACATTTTAATACATAAAATCTTTAAAAATATATTAAGAATATAAATACATATAAATCTTCATTGTGATTAGAATTCCCTTATGATCCCTTGGCTGAGAAATCTTTATTCCCATTTTGATAAATCTGTGACTGTAAATTGATAGGGAGAATCGGGACAGATAGTGGGGTTCAGATGTTGCGGGTGGTGATCCCTACTCCGAGGGGGGATCCCAGTGCCAAGAAACGGCAAAACATGGGATCCTCCATCAGAGACTGGAACACCGCCCTATAGAAAATCAAAAATCTCCAGATCTGAATTCAGGCCTGCTGGCAGTAAGCAGCCAAATTCATATATATGTTTCGATTCAGCTCTGGACATCCTCTTAATAAAATCACCCCCTCTCCAGTGTTTGTTAATTTTTTCTAGCGCTACAAAAAATAATTTGGACGGGTCCCTGCCATGTACCTCATCGTAGTGCTTAGAGAGTGAATGTTTCACATATCCCTTTTTGATGTTCGAAATATGTTCGCTGATCCTAGTTTTTAGCAATCTTTTTGTTCTGCCAATGTACTGGCGCTTGCAAGGGCACTGTATCGGATAAATAACCCCAGATGAGTTACACGTGAGGCAATCACTAATCTCCCAAGTAAAAGAGTTATGTGCTGAGTGTATTGTATCCATCTTTCTTTCTTGTAGGCTCATCCTACATCCCATTCACCTCCCACATTTAAAGAACCCTTTCAAATTCAAAAAAGAGCCTAGATTTGTTGCGGTTCTTTTTTCTTTTACCGACGGGGCTACTCTAAGTTTCAAACTTGGGGCCTTAGTGTATACTATTTTGGGTGGGTTAGGTAATTGTGGACCTATTACTTTGTCACTTAATATATGATACCAGTGTTTGCTAATAATGTTCTTAATTTTTTTATAATTGCTATTAAAAGGAAGGATCATCTTGATATCCATCTTGGAAAAAATTGGAGTTTCATCTTGGCTGCCTCTTCCTCAAATCTGTCCAAGTTCGTACAATTCCTTTTAATCCTCCGGAATTGGCCCAGAGGAACATTTAGTAACCACCTGGGTAGGTGGCAGCTATTAAAGAGAATAAAACCGTTCTTGGCAGATGGTTTTTGGTATGTGCTGCATACATAACGGTCCTCCTCTCTTTTTATTAATATATCCAAAAATTCTGTTTCCTCCTTAATATTGGATGTGAAAACTAAGTTCAAATCGTTCTTATTAATCCCTTCCAAGAATTCAAATAAATCTGTGTCTCCCTTCCTCCAAATAAATATTACATCGTCAATGTAGCGCCGCCATAGGACCAGGTCCGCCCCAATGTACCTACTTCTCGTCCAATAAAAATGGGACCACCTTTGCGATAAAGCATCACTTGACATGCCAATCCAGCTATATAATTTACCTAATCGAGTGTAGCTGCGGGCTTCAATATGTAGGCCGCACCACTCGGGAGTTACACTGTAGGCTAGACCAGCATGGGCACAATATTCAAAAACATTTCCAAAAACATAGCCTCTCCAGACATTGTGCCTCCACACCGGAGAAAGAAAAACACCCAATCAAGATCGCACCAATTGACTACATACCAGAAAACCCATATAATCGGTTTAGTACCCTACAGCGACGAGAAGTCTACTGGATGTACCAATTAGATAGCCTTGCGCCACAAGGGTTGAACGAAATAAACGAGACCATCTTTTAGAGTAATCTGGAGCCCTTTTTTTTTAACATTTTTCGAAGTAACTAACATCTAGTGATATTCCCCCAAAAAAAGGACAACCCACCAAGAAAAACTAATGATTTTTACGTAATAACAGAATATTTTATAATATTTTAGGTTCCTACATTTATGTCCTTTTCTGATGGTGTAGGAGACCGGGCTTATGTTTTGCCTCAGTGTTCAATTGCCAATACCAAGCTTATGTAACACACGTCTGTAGTTCTACATCACTGCCCAAACAACTTTGCTAGCCATATTTATGAAACTATGTCTATGAGAACTAATCGATACAATTTCATAAAATAATAAATAAAAAATACATCACTACATTGTATCGATAGTCACCACCTTTTGGATTCTAAGAGGATAATCTCCAAGGGTTTCCTTCTACCCTATTTTTCTATTCTACTTTAATCTTATTATCATTCATTTATTTTTATCTATTTACTACTTTTTCCTTAATTTTTATCAATTTTTATTTGAGTATTTATTTTTTATATATATAATTTTTATTCCATCTTCTAACTCTTTTTAATCAGAACATAGAATAGAATAAATTAATGTAACCACCCTGTTTTACACCACCCGCTGCCCGATCATTGTTTTTAAAAAAAAAGCATTAGTAGGAGACTTGCAAGCATCCAAAAATGCGGTCAATTCAATCACTTCAGCACTGCCATATCTCAAAGCACTTTAGATTATAATCATCTTCTAAAAGAAACCAGGTCCACTACAAAATGGGTCCGTAAAGAATTGAATGCCTGATGACGTCTTTCAATTGTCTGTGCCACACGCCCACCCCCCGCCCCCTTCCCCTCCCCTCGCTCCACCTCTGCTTGGTCTCACGCGCCCTTTTTGAGTTTAAATAACCGCTCCATGTGAATGCTGTTTTATGTTGTATATTGTCCTGATGAAGGGGGCTCTCCGCCCCTGAAACGCGTCGACTGTAAATAAAAAGTATTGTGTTATCAATACTGACCTGTTTCCGACTCTAAAGGTTCAGTTTCTTTCTTCTTCTGCAATAGTACTGTACTACGCAACTTTGGCTACACATTATTTCCTACAAGGTAACATTATGTAGGCCATCAAATCCATTCATAGGGTTTCAGACCTTGCTGCATTTTCTTGTAAATATCCTTTCCTTGTGGCACATCAGTACAAAGTAGTCCTTTGGCCGGCCGTCTCTTTCTTGCCCAAGGTGGTGAACGCGTTGCATCTTAATGAGGACATTGTTTTACCTTCATTTTGACTTTCAGACTCCATATCACACCATCTACTACAGCTTGGAACGTGAGACTCCCATCATTTTGGAGACAAGCATCTTGGCTATCTCACACATACATTAGACTTGCAGCTATTCAGCATATGATTAGTTCTGCAGATTCTTCTCATGTATCTGCATTGTTACTGTTCTGCTCCTGGTGGTGGAACAATCTCTTTCTTCTTGTAGACTACACATTACCACCTGTCCTCACATTCCCTGATAGCTCAGTGTTTTATTAGGTTGATTCCCAAGTGAAAGGTCACTGTTATGAATCCAGGGGTAGCCATGAAGAAGATTTCCCAAAAAAAAGAGAAACCGCATCATCCAGCTCATTAATAGCGGTATCTCAGAGAAGAAAACCGAGATGTGAGCACCATGACAGTTGGAAGAATACGAAATGAAGTCTGTCCACCCATTCCAAAGCCAAGAGGTGGACGTCCAGGCAAAATATCAGAGTTAACAAATTGGCTCCTCACAAGGTCTATCAGTTCTGGTGCAACAAACACAGCAGTGGAGGCGGCTCGTATGCTTCGTTATAGTGAGATCACAGACGTCCGTGCAATGCACATTACACAAGTCTGGAATGGTGACCCGAAAAAAAGGTGAAGAAGCCTCAACTTCAATATAATCATAAGAAGGGTCCGCTTGAGTTTGCAAAAAAAGTAAGAACAGTAGAAGATTGGAAATGGGTGATTTGAAGCGATGAGACGAAGGCCAATAGACTGGGCTCTGATGGGTGCAAATGGGTCTGGGAGAAACGAGGGTAATGGGGGTAACAGATCTAGAAATTGAGGGAACTGTCAAGTCCGGTGGAGGAAGCCTGATGATATAGGGTTGTTTTGCAGCCAAAAGCGTTGGACTTGACCTGGATCGATGGTGGTCTCAATGATGAGTTTCATGTGAGTATCCTACAAGACTAGTTACGTCATACACTCGAGTACTATGTGTATGAAAAGAACAACATAGTGTTCCAGCAGGACAACGACCTGAAGCATACGTCGAGATTTGCGAAGAAATCGTTCGATGACAATGGAGTAGAGGAGCTGGATTGGCCCCACAGTCTCCAAACCTCAACCCAATGCAACACTTGTGGGTAGAAGTGAAGAAAAAGCTGTATTCATACCCAAGTGAGTCGACCAGTAAGACCAACATTGGGAACGTGTAGAAGAAACCTGTCACTACCAGAGCTTTGGGACGTTCTCACAGCTCTGTTTCTCCACCCCTGTGATGATGTCACTACTAGAGCTGGGAGGAGTTCTCACTGCTCTGTTTACTTTTGGTTTCCTTCCTCCCAGCTGTTCCTCATGCGTTTGATTTCCCTCTCTTTATATCACCCCTCCTCCTATTGTAGGGCGTGGATTATAGTTCTCATTTCAGTTGTAGCTCTTGCTTTAGTATCTTCACTTGTAGCTATCAGTTCACTGGACCTGTGTTCTGCTGCAGCAAGCACTCCGGATATTGCCAGCTGTCCTTGGATCCGCCTTCTCTGCGGCTGCAACACCTTCAGCTAAGTGTACAGACATTGTTGTGTACCAGATCATTTTCTGACTGGATCTGAGGTGGCCACGGTTCCCTCCATATACTGAGTAGGGCACCGGTGGCCGTGCCCCTTCCACTATTGTAGGGGTTACAGTGGTCATCAGTCTTAGGTACGTGGGCATGCCTCGTTCCGCCATTTGGATCCGGGCATGTGCTTAGCAGCATAGGGAGAGCTTTGAGGGTCTGACAGGGGTCACCCTTTATCCTCCCTAGTTTGGGTCCGGTCAGTAGCTCTTTTACTGTGTATACTATTGTTGCTCACATACAGCCGTGACAAAACCTGGGAACAGATTGCCCGTCGAGACATGCTTGAATCTAATGGAGAGCATGCCCAGAAAGACTCGGGCCGTGCTGAAAGCCACAGGTGGATTTACAAAAGGGATCGTATTGGAAAACCTAAATCTACTATCCGAACTAAGAATTTGATGTTGCCTATTCCATTTCATTTTGATCAGTGCAAACATGGGATAGGCCAACTGAGGTTCCAGGTATTGGAACAGGTTAAAAGACCTAGGAGAGGAGGGGACATGAAGAAACTGTTATTACGTAGAGAGGCCTATTGGATCCATATGCTGGATACTCTGCACCCGAGGGGCCTTAACAGGGATTAGGAGATTATGCATATTTCACATGTTATTCATATTTATTTCTTTTATTTTTCAGACCTCAATTCTCCATTGAGGGATCTCATACACCAGAAAATATGCTCTGTTATAGTTATATTTGTGTTTTTGATGTATTTGGAAACCTAGTTGGAGACCTGAACCTTGCTTGTCAGCTTCTGATATATGGATTGATATTTATGTTCGCTTACCTACCCCTCCCACCAGCTGTTGAGTAGATGGTGGTCATGACGTCATAAGGGGAGGAGTTATCCTATTATATATACCTCATTATTTCAGTATACTTGTACCTGTTGATAAAGGCATGCTTGCCGAAACGCGTCCTGGATTGAGGACATTTTTTGATTTGATGCAATAAAACATCATGTATATTCGAGACACGACTGCTGGGATCTTTCCTATCTGAGGTCTGAATAAGGGTACATTCACACGTGTGTAATCCTTTCCGATTTGCGGTCCGCAAATAACGGAACAGTGTGTCCGCATTTTGCGAACAAATGACTTCCGTATGTCTTACGTTTTTTACGGTCCGCAAAAAACGGAAGGAAAAAGGGAGAAAAAAATAAATATTAAGGCCTTCAAAAATACGGAAACGGATCCGCAAAAAACGGATGACATACGGAAACCATTCCGTATGTCATCTGCAATTTGCGGATCCATTGACTTGAATGGTGCTGTGGACCGATCTGTACAGACAATAGTAGGACATGCTTCATATTTTTGCGAAATAGAAATGCGGACACACGGATGTGGACAACATGCTGAATGTTGTCCGCACATTTTATTCACCCATAGGAATAAATGGGTCCGCTTCTATTCCGCAAAATGCGGATCGAACGTGGAAAAAATACGGTCGTGTGAATGTACCCTAACATTAGGTGTCTGGTGGTCTGACCTCAGGTGTAATGAAAGATATATATATTTTTTTTTTTCTTATTGCCCCCCTCTAAAAGCTAGGTGCGTCTTATGGGCCGGAGCGCCTTATAGGGCGAAAAATATGATTTTCCTCCCTTCATTATATTGAATATAATAGTGCGGGTCTGTCTGTATGTATGCAGAGTGTGTGTCTGTGCCTTAGGGTGCCTGTGGCAGGCGCAGCACTATGAAGTGCCTTTTGTGCTGTGGCATTAGAAGAGTTTTGATATCTCTGACTTTTAGTCTAACCAGACTGTCTGTTACTCTGTAATTCCTCTAGTGCCGTTCTATGGAAACAGTAGGTGTAAAGAGCACAACAAATGCTGGAAATAACTTCTTTATTAACTTCAACTTTTCTTCATATATAACACTGCCGCCTCCGCAGCAGATAGTCCATGTACATAACACGTGTGAAAAGATATCACAAGATGGCGGTATGCATAAGATGGTGGTTCAAGTGTTCAATCTTGTCATTCAACATAAAATGGTGGATATATTTCTCTCTTCAGTATCTGTACTGTCACTTTAAGTTATTTAAGCACTTTATGATCTCTCTGAGAGGTATATCTGAGGTCTAACTAATAGTTCTACTTGCTGTATGCAGTTAGCAGTGACTATTTGCAGATTGGTTGAGTATGATCTGGTATGGTTGTGTGCAATTTGGATTGCAATATGTTTGTATGGTATTTGTGCAACTGTAGCTTGCAATTTGTATTTGTACTTTGCAATTGGTGGAACTGTAAGTAAACCCAGATATAACTGGTTCAGTATACAGCTCTAATCACAATACTAACGATATGAACATTATATAACTGTTAAGGGCACTTTCACACTAGCGGTTTTCTTTTCCGGCACTGAGTTCCGTCACAGGGGCTCTATACCAGAAAAGAACTGATCAGGCATATCGCCATGCAGTCTGCATGGAGAGCGATCCGTTCAGGATGCATCAGGACGTCTTCAGTTCAGTCATTCTGACTGATCAGGCAAAAGAGAACCCTCTGTGTGTGTCTCCCTGTGTGTGTCTCTCCGTGTGTGTGTGTGTCTCCCTATATATGTGTGTGTGTGTCTCCGTGTGTGTGTGTGTGTCTCCCTATATATGTGTGTGTGTGTCTCCGTGTGTGTGTGTGTGTGTGTCTCCCTGTGTGTGTGTGTGTCTCCCTGTGTGTGTGTGTGTGTGTGTGTGTCTCCCTGTGTGTGTGTGTCTCCGTGTGTGTCTCCCTATATGTGTGTGTGTCTCCGTGTGTGTGTGTGTGTGTGTCTCCCTATATGTGTGTGTGTCTCCGTGTGTGTGTGTGTGTGTGTCTCCCTGTGTGTGTGTGTGTGTGTCTCCCTATATGTGTGTGTCTCCGTGTGTGTGTGTGTGTGTGTCTCCCTGTGTGTGTGTGTCTCCCTATATGTGTGTGTGTGTGTGTGTGTCTCCCTGTGTGTGTGTGTCTCCCTGTGTGTGTGTGTCTCCGTGTGTGTGTGTGTGTGTCTCCCTGTGTGTGTGTGTCTCCCTGTGTGTGTGTGTGTCTCCGTGTGTGTCTCCCTATATGTGTGTGTGTGTGTCTCCGTGTGTCTCCCTATATGTGTGTGTGTGTCTCCCTGTGTGTGTGTGTGTGTCTCTCCCTGTGTGTGTCTCTCCCTGTGTGTGTCTCTCCCTGTGTGTGTGTCTCCGTGTGTGTGTGTCTCCGTGTGTGTCTCCCTGTGTGTGTGTGTGTGTGTGTCTCCGTGTGTGTGTGTGTCTCCCTGTGTGTGTGTGTGTCTCCCTGTGTGTGTGTGTCTCTGTGTGTGTCTCCCTATATGTGTGTGTGTCTCTCCCTGTGTGTGTGTGTGTGTCTCTCCCTGTGTGTGTGTCTCCGTGTGTGTGTGTGTCTCCGTGTGTGTGTCTCCCTGTGTGTGTGTGTCTCCATGTGTGTCTCCCTATATGTGTGTGTGTCTCCCTATATGTGTGTGTGTGTGTCTCCGTGTGTGTGTGTCTCCGTGTGTGTGTGTGTCTCCCTGTGTGTGTGTGTCTCCGTGTGTGTGTCTCTCCCTGTGTGTG
The DNA here is from genome assembly GCF_905171765.1 of Bufo bufo. Classification (NCBI taxonomy): domain Eukaryota; kingdom Metazoa; phylum Chordata; class Amphibia; order Anura; family Bufonidae; genus Bufo; species Bufo bufo. The sequence goes on along the minus strand of NC_053395.1, from coordinate 103,109,309 downwards.
TGTGTGTGTCTCCCTGTGTGTGTGTGTGTGTGTGTCTGTCTCTCCCTGTGTGTGTGTGTGTCTCCGTGTGTGTGTGTGTCTGTCTCTCCCTGTGTGTGTGTGTGTCTCCGTGTGTGTGTGTGTGTCTGTCTCTCCCTGTGTGTGTGTGTGTCTCCGTGTGTGTGTGTGTGTGTGTCTCCCTATATGTGTGTGTGTGTCTCTCCCTGTGTGTGTGTCTCCGTGTGTGTGTGTCTCCGTGTGTGTGTGTCTCCCTGTGTGTGTGTGTCTCCGTGTGTGTCTCCCTATATGTGTGTGTGTCTCCCTGTGTGTGTCTCCGTGTGTGTCTCCCTATATGTGTGTGTGTGTGTGTCTCCGTGTGTGTCTCCCTATATGTGTGTGTGTGTCTCCCTGTGTGTGTGTGTCTCCCTGTGTGTGTCTCTCCCTGTGTGTGTGTGTGTCTCTCCGTGTGTGTGTGTCTCTCCGTGTGTGTGTGTGTGTCTCCGTGTGTGTGTGTGTGTGTCTCCGTGTGTGTGTGTCTCCCTGTGTGTGTGTGTCTCCGTGTGTGTCTCCCTATATGTGTGTGTGTCTCCGTGTGTGTCTCCCTATATGTGTGTGTGTGTCTCCGTGTGTGTGTGTGTGTGTGTGTGTGTCTCCGTGTGTGTGTGTCTCCGTGTGTGTGTGTGTGTGTCTCCCTGTGTGTGTGTCTCCGTGTGTGTCTCTCCCTGTGTGTGTGTGTGTGTCTCCCTGTGTGTGTGTGTCTCCCTGTGTGTGTGTGTGTGTGTGTGTGTGTCTCCCTGTGTGTGTCTCCCTGTGTGTGTGTGTGTCTCCCTGTGTGTGTGTGTGTCTCCCTGTGTGTGTGTGTCTCCGTGTGTGTGTCTCCGTGTGTGTGTGTCTCCCTGTGTGTGTCTCCCTGTGTGTGTGTGTGTGTCTCCCTGTGTGTGTGTGTGTGTGTGTGTCTCCCTGTGTGTGTGTGTGTCTCTGTGTGTGTCTCCCTGTGTGTGTGTGTGTCTCCCTGTGTGTGTGTGTGTGTCTCCCTGTGTGTGTGTGTGTCTCCCTGTGTGTGTGTCTCCCTGTGTGTGTGTCTCCCTGTGTGTGTGTGTCTCCCTGTGTGTGTGTCTCCGTGTGTGTGTGTCTCCGTGTGTGTGTGTGTCTCACTGTGTGTGTGTGTGTCTCCCTGTGTGTGTGTGTCTCCCTGTGTGTGTGTGTGTGTCTCCCTGTGTGTGTGTGTCTCCCTGTGTGTGTGTGTGTGTCTCCCTGTGTGTGTGTGTCTCCCTGTGTGTGTGTGTGTGTGTCTCCCTGTGTGTGTGTGTGTGTGTGTGTGTGTGTCTCCCTGTGTGTGTGTGTGTGTGTGTGTCTCCCTGTGTGTGTGTGTGTCTCCCTGTGTGTGTGTGTCTCCCTGTGTGTGTGTCTCCGTGTGTGTGTGTCTCACTGTGTGTGTGTGTCTCCCTGTGTGTGTGTGTGTGTCTCCCTGTGTGTGTGTGTGTGTCTCCCTGTGTGTGTGTGTGTGTGTGTGTCTCCCTGTGTGTGTGTGTGTGTCTCCCTGTGTGTGTGTGTCTCCCTGTGTGTGTGTGTGTCTCCGTGTGTGTGTGTGTCTCCGTGTGTGTGTGTGTCTCCGTGTGTGTCTCCGTGTGTGTGTGTCTCCCTGTGTGTGTGTCTCCCTGTGTGTGTGTGTGTCTCCCTGTGTGTGTGTGTGTCTCCCTGTGTGTGTGTGTGTGTCTCCCTGTGTGTGTGTCTCCGTGTGTGTGTGTCTCCGTGTGTGTGTGTCTCCCTGTGTGTGTCTCCGTGTGTCTCCCTGTGTGTGTGTGTCTCCCTGTGTGTGTGTGTGTGTGTGTGTCTCCCTGTGTGTGTGTGTGTGTCTCCCTGTGTGTGTGTGTGTCTCCCTGTGTGTGTGTCTCCCTGTGTGTGTGTCTCCCTGTGTGTGTCTCCCTGTGTGTGTCTCCCTGTGTGTGTGTGTGTGTCTCCCTGTGTGTGTGTGTGTGTCTCCCTGTGTGTGTGTGTGTCTCCCTGTGTGTGTGTGTGTCTCCCTGTGTGTGTGTGTGTCTCCCTGTGTGTGTGTGTGTCTCCCTGTGTGTGTGTGTGTCTCCGTGTGTGTGTGTGTCTCCGTGTGTCTCCGTGTGTGTGTGTCTCCCTGTGTGTGTGTCTCCCTGTGTGTGTGTGTCTCCCTGTGTGTGTGTGTGTCTCCCTGTGTGTGTGTGTGTGTCTCCCTGTGTGTGTGTCTCCCTGTGTGTGTGTGTCTCCCTGTGTGTGTGTGTGTCTCCCTGTGTGTGTGTGTGTGTGTCTCCCTGTGTGTGTGTCTCCGTGTGTGTGTGTCTCCGTGTGTGTGTGTCTCCCTGTGTGTCTCCGTGTGTCTCCCTGTGTGTGTGTGTCTCCCTGTGTGTGTGTGTGTGTGTGTGTGTCTCCCTGTGTGTGTGTGTGTGTCTCCCTGTGTGTGTGTGTGTCTCCCTGTGTGTGTGTCTCCCTGTGTGTGTGTCTCCCTGTGTGTGTGTCTCCCTGTGTGTGTCTCCCTGTGTGTGTCTCCCTGTGTGTGTGTGTGTGTCTCCCTGTGTGTGTGTGTGTGTCTCCCTGTGTGTGTGTGTCTCCCTGTGTGTGTGTGTGTCTCCCTGTGTGTGTGTGTGTCTCCCTGTGTGTGTGTGTGTCTCCGTGTGTGTGTGTGTCTCCGTGTGTGTGTGTGTCTCCGTGTGTGTCTCCGTGTGTGTGTGTCTCCGTGTGTGTGTGTCTCCCTGTGTGTGTGTCTCCCTGTGTGTGTGTGTCTCCCTGTGTGTGTGTGTGTCTCCCTGTGTGTGTGTGTGTCTCCCTGTGTGTGTGTGTGTGTCTCCCTGTGTGTGTGTCTCCGTGTGTGTGTGTCTCCGTGTGTGTGTGTCTCCCTGTGTGTGTCTCCGTGTGTCTCCCTGTGTGTGTGTGTCTCCCTGTGTGTGTGTGTGTGTGTGTGTGTGTCTCCCTGTGTGTGTGTGTGTGTCTCCCTGTGTGTGTGTGTGTCTCCCTGTGTGTGTGTCTCCCTGTGTGTGTGTCTCCCTGTGTGTGTCTCCCTGTGTGTGTGTGTGTGTCTCCCTGTGTGTGTGTGTGTGTCTCCCTGTGTGTGTGTGTGTCTCCCTGTGTGTGTGTCTCCCTGTGTGTGTCTCTCCCTGTGTGTGTGTGTCTCCCTATATGTGTGTGTGTCTCCGTGTGTGTCTCCCTATATGTGTGTGTGTGTCTCCGTGTGTGTGTGTGTCTCCGTGTGTGTGTGTCTCCGTGTGTGTGTCTCCGTGTGTCTCCCTGTGTGTGTGTGTGTGTGTGTGTGTCTCCCTGTGTGTGTGTGTGTGTCTCCCTGTGTGTGTGTGTGTGTCTCCCTGTGTGTGTGTGTGTCTCCCTGTGTGTGTGTCTCCCTGTGTGTGTGTCTCTGTGTGTGTGTCTCCCTGTGTGTGTGTGTGTGTCTCCCTGTGTGTGTGTGTGTGTCTCCCTGTGTGTGTGTCTCCCTGTGTGTGTGTCTCCCTGTGTGTGTGTGTGTGTCTCCGTGTGTGTGTGTCTCCGTGTGTGTGTGTCTCCGTGTGTGTGTGTCTCCGTGTGTGTGTGTGTGTCTCCGTGTGTGTGTGTGTGTGTGTGTCTCCCTGTGTGTGTGTGTGTCTCCCTGTGTGTGTGTGTGTGTGTCTCCCTGTGTGTGTGTGTGTGTGTGTCTCCCTGTGTGTGTGTGTGTCTCCCTGTGTGTGTGTGTGTGTGTGTGTGTGTGTCTCCGTGTGTGTGTGTGTGTCTCCCTGTGTGTGTGTGTCTCCGTGTGTGTGTGTGTGTGTGTGTGTGTCTCCCTGTGTGTGTGTGTCTCCGTGTGTGTCTCCGTGTGTGTGTGTCTCCCTGTGTGTGTGTGTGTCTCCCTGTGTGTGTGTGTCTCCCTGTGTGTGTGTGTGTCTCCGTGTGTGTGTGTCTCCGTGTGTCTCCCTGTGTGTGTGTGTCTCCCTGTGTGTGTCTCCCTGTGTGTGTGTGTGTCTCCCTGTGTGTGTGTGTGTGTGTGTGTGTGTGTCTCTCTTGTCACCATCGCCATGCCCACAGTGTTCCTATGTCTTGATGCAGCTGCATCAGGACGTTCTGTGCGGGGGAAAAAGAAGATGGAAGAGGAGGCAGCGCGGCAGCATGGAGTCTGTGGGGGAGGCACAGGGAGGCACAGGGAGGCACACTAAGGACACAGGTAACACTACCACATTATCTACACTAGTGTCATCTGTGGTTTTACATAGGACTGCAGGTAACACTACCACATTATCTACACTAGTGTCATCTGTGGTTTTTACATAGGACTGCAGGTAACACTACCACATTATCTACACTAGTGTCATCTGTGGTTTTACATAGGACTGCAGGTAACACTACCACATTATCTACACTAGTGTCATCTGTGGTTTTACATAGGACTGCAGGTGACATCTACTACATTATCTGTACTCTGAGAGTTATCACTGTTATCTGTGGTGTTACATAGGACTGCAGGTAACACTACTACATTATTTGTACTCAGATAGCCATCACTGTGTTATCTGAGGTGTTACATAGGACTGCAGGTGACATCTACTACATTATCTGTACTGAGAGTTATCACTGTGTTATCTGTGGTGTTACATAGGACTGCAGGTGACATCTACTACATTATCTGTACTCATAGAGCTATCACTGTGTTATCTGTGGTGTTACATAGGACTGCAGGTGACATCTACTACATTATCTGTACTCAGAGTGATCACTGTATAGGGGGGCCCACTGAGACTTTATCGCCCAAGGGCCCACATGAGCCTGATGCCGATGCTGCGCAATATGTGGGTGGGGCTGTGTGTGGGTGTGGCTTGAGGGTGGGTGGGGACATAGGGGCGAAAACTATGAAAATTGTAGATTCACACTAAAGGCATCAAAACTATGAATTAACACATGTGGAATTATATACATAACAAACAAGTGTGAAACAACTGAAAATATGTCATATTCTAGGTTCTTCAAAGTAGCCACCTTTTGCTTTGATTACTGCTTTGCACACTCTTGGCATTCTCTGATGAGCTTCAAGAGGTAGTCCCCTGAAATGGTCTTCACTTCACAGGTGTGCCCTGTCAGGTTTAATAGAGTTGTCAGTCCGCCCCTAATTACAGCAACCCAGAATTCGTCATAACCCAGAGGACGACTCATCCGTCTGGTAACGGACTCTTGCTCTGTTTAACTCTGTTGTACCCATATAACCTGTCTCTGTAACCTCGGACCACCGTGTGTATTCTCTGTGTAGATTGTGTTACGTCTAGTGCAATAGAATCTTGTGCTGCCCTTCTATCTTTGTCCACGAATCCCCACGTCCGTGTTTCGGCATAGTTTTACTATGTAATCATGTCTCCTATAGTGGCCCCCAGCAGTAATAATGGCCCCCAAGGTCTCCCTTAGTGTTTACTCCCCTCATCCACTTGCACGTGCAGTGGCATTTTCTCGATTCTGAAGGACCTACACTCAGTCGGGGGTCGGAGGAGATGGAGCCTGTTGGCCCCTGCCCAGCCTGCGGCTCCAATGCATCGGGGTCTATGGGGGAAGCAATTCATTGATTGCTTGTTATAACTCCCTAAAAAAGAGCTTTTCCTCCCACAAAAAAATGAAATAAAAAGTGATCAAAAAGTCTTACACACCCCGAAATGGTATCACTGAAAAGTACAGATTGCACCGCACTGGTAATTTTTACAGTATAGGGAACACCATAAAAATAAAACCCCAAAAACTGTCGTGGAATTGCGTTTTTTTTTCTAATTTCACCCCATTTATAATTTTTTTTCCTGCTCCCCACCACATTGTATGCAACCGTAAATACTGCCATTAGAAAGGGCGCACATCGAGCCCTCCTACAGCTTTGTGAACATAAAAGTAAAAAAGTTATGGCTTTGGGAGGGCTGGGAGTCCGAATGAAAACGTAAAGTCATCCGGTCATGAAAGGGTTAAGTGGTGTTGGTGGTTATGCTGGTCTCTTGTCCAAACGGTTTGCTTAGTCTCTGTAGGAGGGGCATAGCTGGTGGGAGGAGCCAACACTATTAGTGCCCGCCTGCTGGTGCAGCAGCTATTCCCACAGTAGACTTGCAGCCTGTCAGGCCACGCCTCTGGCATCGCAAGTTACCACTCGCTAGATGGCGACTGCGTCCTCTCTCTCTGTCAGTCGCTTAAATGTTGCAGTCAATAGCAACCGTGACATCTAAAGGTGGATTTGGACGTGGCGAGCAGAGGCCAATTGTGTTCTTTGCCAACAGTCGGCTGCTCGTTAAGTGGAGGTGAAGCCCTTCATTTATAGGCAGTGTATACCGCCACAGTATGAGGACATTCCCGCTATTGCTCCTACCCGTACCTAATCATTGCTCATGACCGCACAATCTGCTGCCCAGGAACAAATGATCATTTCATCATCTGCGACACCTTTACACAGGTCGATTATCGGAAACGGGCATTTGTTCCTGATAATCAACTTAAAAGGCTTGTCGGGGGTCAGAGCTGAACCCGGACATCCCTCCATTTTCAGCCCGGCAGCCCCCCTGACGTGAGCATCGGAGCAGTTCTTGCACTAAATCGTGCAGGGCAAAGGCATTTTTAGGAGTTCGGGTAACGAACCGGGGCTCTCTATGGGGCTGCCAGGAACCCCGGTGACGTCACCGGCACTGATGGGTGGGATTTAGCGCTGCCCTAGCCAGTAAAACGGCTAGGACAGAGCTAAAGCCCGCCCCTCAGAGCCGGTGACGTCACCGAACACACTGCCGGGCGGAGGTTTCCCTCTGGCAGTGTGTTATTGAAAACAAGAGACCTTGTCCTGCGCGATTTAGGGACAAGGGAGCGCATCAGAGCATGAGATGCCCCGATGCTAGCCTCAGGGGGGCTGCCTGGGTGAAAATAAGGGTAGGTCCGGGTTCAGCTCTGAACCCGGACAACCCCTTTAAGTTGTTAAACTGAACCTAGCTTAGATCCTTGCAGATCAGTCTGGGAACCAGTTGTGTCATACCGGCAAGCTGCCTTAGCAATGTCAGACAATTGCAATAGATTGTCTTGTTCTATATGGTGGCAGACGTTTATGGTATATCCGTAATTCTTCTTTAAGGGTTTGATCCATGTACTGGAGGATCTGAGAACCTGGGACTTTCCATGGTCATGTGCAGAGCGGTGGCTCCGGATCTCCTATTGTGCCGTGGATGATTTCCAGCTTCTCCATTTCTCATCAAGGCTCCTGCGGCACTAGGAACCTCCACTTCATCCCGATTTCTCATCTTCTCCTGAATGACCTACCAAAGATGGACAAGGACAGGAAGGAGATCACCAGAAGAATATTAGACTTCACCTTGGAGATCATCTCCCTATTGAGAGGAGAGGTAACATTTTCTAGATTTCTATCCTATTTTTATTGTATTATTTCCCAACTCTGACATAAAGAAATCTGTAATGGGAAGAAGTGGGATCCAGAATCCTGGATGACTGCCTCCAGACCCTCCAAGTGACAGAATGTGTGAAGATCAGTGACGCATCATGGTGACCAATAACCAACAGTTGTGTTCTAGGAGCCATGAGAATGGCAAGTAGGCATGTTGTAGCCAGGAGGAAAGGTCCAGGAACCAGAGGATGAGATGGCGGGAGTGTGGTCTGGAGGCAACGATTTCAACTGGATTCTTGTGACATCAGAAGTTTGAAAAAATAGACTTTAACACGACTTTGGTGCATAAGGAGTTCAGTAAACTGTGTGTGTATACACTCGCCTAAAGAATTATTAGTGCCCCCATACTAATGCGGTGTTGGACCCCCTTTTGCCTTCAGAACTGCCTTAATTCTACGTGGCATTGATTCCACAAGGTGCTGATAGCATTCTTTAGAAATGTTGGCCCATATTGATAGGATAGCATCTTGCAGTTGATGGAGATTTGAGGGATGCACATCCAGGGCACGAAGCTCCCGTTCCACCACATCCCAAAGATGCTCTATTGGGTTGAGATCTGGTGACTGTGGGGCCATTTTAGTCCAGTGAACTCATTGTCATGTTCAAGAAACCAATGTGAGATGATTGGAGCTTTGTGACATGGTGCATTATCCTGCTGGAGGTAGCCATCAGAGGATGGAGACATGTTCTCATTCTGTTTACCCCAAATTCGGACTCTACTATTTGAATGTCTCAACAGAAATCGAGACTCATCAGACCAGGCAACATTTTTCCAGTCTTCAACAGTCCAGTGTTGGTGAGCTCGTGCAGATTGTAGCCTCTTATTCCTATTTGTAGTGGAGATGAGTGGTCCCCGGTGGGGTCTTCTGCTGTTGTAGCCATCCGCCTCAAGGTTGTGCGTGTTGTGGCTTCACAAATGCTTTGCTGCAGACCTCGGTTGTAACGAGGGGTTATTTCAGCCAACGTTGCTCTTCTATCAGCTTGAATCAGTCAGCCCATTCTCCTCTGACCTCCAGCATCCACAAGGCATTTTCGCCCACAGGACGGCCGCATACAGGATGTTTTTCCCTTTTCACACCATTCTTTGTAAACCCTAGAAATGGTTGTGCGTGAAAATCCCAGTAACTGAGCAGATTGTGAAATACTCAGACCGGCCCGTCTGGCACCAACAACCATGCCACGCTCAAAATGGCTTAAATCCCCTTTCTTTCCCATTCTGACATTCAGTTTGGAGTTCAGGAGATTGTCTTGACCAGGAGCCCCCCCCTAAATGCATCGAAGCAACTGCCATGTGATTGGTTGGCTAGATAATCGCATCAATGAGAAATAGAACAGGTGTTCCTGATAATTCTTTAGGTGAGTGTGTGTGTGTGTGTGTATATATATATATATATATATATGTGTGTGTATATATATATATATATATATATATATATATAACAGTCAGTCGTGAGACAGATGGGCGAGCTCTAGTGACCAGTACCCAACATGCAGGACCGGCCTTAGGTTAGGTGGTGCCCTAGGCAAGAAGTCGCTTTGGCGCCCCCCCCTCCCCCCACAAGCACACATGTCTCTGCTAACATTAAAGGGTATTAAGTACACTAAATTAGTAGCATGTAATTTAAAAATGTAGCTTCATTTTATAGAGAGTAGAATACACAACTAATGCTTAAAGGTGAGAGAGAACCATCGATGACAAATCCAGATAGATGGTTCCGTCCCAGGAGTAAGCCGCTCTGGACATACTCCGGAGTTTTCACTAATTTATACCTTGTAATGAGCAAACCAGAGACAAAACCTGGAAAATACAGACTCTGTGGAAGACAGAAAAAAGGACTAAAATATCTGCAAATATAAGGATAAGGCCTCATGCACACGACGTGCAGAACGGCACGGACAGCCATTGATATAACTGCCTATTCTTGTCCACAAAACGGACAAGAATAGGATAGGTTATATTTTTTTTGCGGGCCACAGAACGGAGCAACGGATGCGGGCAGCATTGAAGTGAATGGGCCCACATCCAAGCCACAAATACTGCGGCTCGGATGCGGACCAAAACACAACTGTTCTGTGCATGAAGCCTAAAGAAGGATAAAAATACCTATAGCATAGACTACAAGCACCATCTAAAGGTAAGAGCACCGGCTCCATCACCTGTCTAATAGTCCTTCTAGAGAGCACATCCCAGAGAAGTAGAGAGTATGGAAAACTCCCAGAAACAGAAAGCCCTAAGAATGTAACTGACCATAGGATAGAGCTGGGGGCGTCAGACACCGAGCAGATCACGTATAATAATAATCCGTATTTCTATAGCGCCAACAGATTCCGCTGCGCTTTATAGTTCACGGGATCATAGACAAATAGTCATAAATCACATAGCAACAGACAAGTCAATAATTACAACAAGAGGAATGAGGACCCTGCTCGCAAGAGCTTACAATCTATGAATACTGTGAAGGCCAGAGAAGCAATCGAGCAAGAAGAGCCATAAAACATGCCACTGTTAGAGAACGGCCAGAAACCATTTTCCCTGATTTTACCTTGAAGAAAAACGAATGTGCTTTTCTATAGCGAGCAGCCCACCGCCTGGCACACAGCCCTGTGCAGGCATTATAAGACTATCACCCGGTGTGGCATCAACAAGGTCCGACAGATCAGGGTAAAAGACCCACAAAATGACAGTGACGTCACACTCCCCATCAACGTGTACAATAATGGCACCATAGTCAACAAGGGCACTGAGGACAGCCTCGGACACTAGAAGATATTAAAGTCCAGCCCCAAACCTACAAAGAACAGACTAAGAGCAGTTATGATCCTAAATCTACAGAGACAACCACCAGAGACTCACTTACCCTTACCCCTACAGAGACAACCACCAGAGACCCCCTTACCCCTACAGAGACAACCACCAGAGACTCGCTTACCCCTACAGAGACAACCACCAGAGACTCGCTTACCCCTACAGAGACAACCACCAGAGACTCGCTTACCCCTACAGAGACAACTACCAGAGACTCGCTTACCCCTACAGAGACAACCACCAGAGACTCGCTTACCCCTACAGAGACAACCACCAGAGACTCGCTTACCCCTACAGAGACAACCACCAGAGACTCGCTTACCCTACAGAGACAACCACCAGAGACTTGCTTACCCCTACAGAGACAACCACCAGAGACTCGCTTACCCCTACAGAGACAACCACCAGAGACTTGCTTACCCCTACAGAGACAACCACCAGAGACTCTCTTACCCCTACAGAGACAACCACCAGAGACTCTCTTACCCTTACCCCTACAGAGACAACCACCAGAGACTCTCTTACCCTTACAGAGACAACCACCAGAGACTCGCTTACCCTTACCCCTACAGAGACAACCACCAGAGACTCCCTTACCCCTACAGAGACAACAACCAGAGACTCGCTTACCCTTACCCCTACAGAGACAACCACCAGAGACTCGCTTACCCTTACCCCTACAGAGACAACCACCAGAGACTCGCTTACCCTTACCCGTACAGAGACAACCACCAGAGACTCGCTTACCCTTACCCCTACAGAGACAACCACCAGAGACTCGCTTACCCTTACCCCTACAGAGACAACCACCAGAGACTCGCTTACCCTTACCCCTACAGAGACAACCACCAGAGACTCGCTTACCCTTACCCCTACAGAGACAACCACCAGAGACTCGCTTACCCTTACCCGTACAGAGACAACCACCAGAGACTCGCTTACCCTTACCCCTACAGAGACAACCACCAGAGACTCGCTTACCCTTACCCCTACAGAGACAACCACCAGAGACTCGCTTACCCTTACCCCTACAGAGACAACCACCAGAGACTCGCTTACCCTTACCCCTACAGAGACAACCACTACAGACTCGCTTACCCTTACCCCTACAGAGACAACCACCAGAGACTCGCTTACCCTACAGAGACAACCACCAGAGACTTGCTTACCCCTACAGAGACAACCACCAGAGACTTGCTTACCCCTACAGAGACAACCACCAGAGACTCTCTTACCCCTACAGAGACAACCACCAGAGACTCTCTTACCCTTACCCCTACAGAGACAACCACCAGAGACTCGCTTACCCTTACCCCTACAGAGACAACCACCAGAGACTCGCTTACCCTTACCCCTACAGAGACAACCACCAGAGACTCGCTTACCCTTACCCCTACAGAGACAACCACCAGAGACTCGCTTACCCTTACCCCTACAGAGACAACCACCAGAGACTCGCTTACCCTTACCCCTACAGAGACAACCACCAGAGACTCTCTTACCCTTACCCCTACAGAGACAACCACCAGAGACTCGCTTACCCTTACAGAGACAACCACCAGAGACTCGCTTACCCTTACCCCTACAGAGACAACCACCAGAGACTCGCTTACCCTTACCCCTACAGAGACAACCACCAGAGACTCGCTTACCCTTACCCCTACAGAGACAACCACCAGAGACTCGCTTACCCTTACCCCTACAGAGACAACCACCAGAGACTCGCTTACCCTTACCCCTACAGAGACAACCACTAGAGACTCGCTTACCCTTACCCCTACAGAGACAACCACCAGAGACTCGCTTACCCTACAGAGACAACCACCAGAGACTCGCTTACCCCTACAGAGACAACCACCAGAGACTTGCTTACCCCTACAGAGACAACCACCAGAGACTCTCTTACCCCTACAGAGACAACCACCAGAGACTCTCTTACCCTTACCCCTACAGAGACAACCACCAGAGACTCTCTTACCCTTACAGAGACAACCACCAGAGACTCGCTTACCCTTACCCCTACAGAGACAACCACCAGAGACTCCCTTACCCCTACAGAGACAACCACCAGAGACTCGCTTACCCCTACAGAGACAACCACCAGAGACCCCCTTACCCCTACAGAGACAACCACCAGAGACTCTCTTACCCCTACAGAGACAACCACCAGAGACTCGCTTACCCCTACAGAGACAACCACCAGAGACTCGCTTACCCCTACAGAGACAACCACCAGAGACTCGCTTACCCCTACAGAGACAACCACCAGAGACTCGCTTACCCCTACAGAGACAACCACCAGAGACTCGCTTACCCCTACAGAGACAACCACCAGAGACTCGCTTACCCCTACAGAGACAACCACCAGAGACTCGCTTACCCCTACAGAGACAACCACCAGAGACTCGCTTACCCTTACCCCTACAGAGACAACCACCAGAGACTCCCTTACCCCTACAGAGACAACCACCAGAGACTCGCTTACCCTTACCCCTACAGAGACAACCACCAGAGACTCGCTTACCCTTACCCCTACAGAGACAACCACCAGAGACTCTCTTACCCTTACCCCTACAGAGACAACCACCAGAGACTCGCTTACCCTTACCCCTACAGAGACAACCACCAGAGACTCGCTTACCCTTACCCCTACAGAGACAACCACCAGAGACTCGCTTACCCTTACCCCTACAGAGACAACCACCAGAGACTCGCTTACCCTTACCCCTACAGAGACAACCACCAGAGACTCCCTTACCCCTACAGAGACAACCACCAGAGACTCGCTTACCCTTACCCCTACAGAGACAACCACCAGAGACTCGCTTACCCTTACCCCTACAGAGACAACCACCAGAGACTCGCTTACCCTTACCCCTACAGAGACAACCACCAGAGACTCCCTTACCCCTACAGAGACAACCACCAGAGACTCGCTTACCCTTACCCCTACAGAGACAACCACCAGAGACTCGCTTACCCTTACCCCTACAGAGACAACCACCAGAGACTCTCTTACCCTTACCCCTACAGAGACAACCACCAGAGACTCCCTTACCCCTACAGAGACAACCACCAGAGACTCGCTTACCCTTACCCCTACAGAGACAACCACCAGAGACTCGCTTACCCTTACCCCTACAGAGACAACCACCAGAGACTCCCTTACCCCTACAGAGACAACCACCAGAGACTCGCTTACCCTTACCCCTACAGAGAACCACCAGAGACCCCCTTACAAGTGTATTACTGTAGTGCAGCGGCGGCATGAAGCGCACGGCGTCATAGCAACCAATGACGCCATGCGCTCCAGCTCTGAACAGGAATCCAGCCCGGAATACCACGGACCGCTCTCGGCCGCGGAACACGGCCGTGTGCATTCGGCCTTATCCCCTAATCCAGAAGAAGAACCCAGGGAAAGAAGGGGGTGAGAACCAAATAAAAGGCAGCAGCCATGACACCAATATATCAACTAACTGCCAAATGGAAATAACAGAAAATGAGAGAACCCAGCAGAGTAATAAAAGGGGGGGCAAGAGCTGACAACCCCAAGTACAGAACCACAGCAGCCTCCAACAACACAGCCGACCATTACCAGAATCCTAACCCAACAGCTTCCTACAAGAAGCCCAAGCAGCAGGCAGGACACCAACATGAGACGACTCGCGAGCAGTAAGTCACCGTGTCCTGATATTGTCCTGATTTATAAACTCCAATGGTAAATACTTGAACACAAAGCAACAGTCAATAAAATCCGCTGTTCTGCTATTGAACAAGCAAAAGCCATATTTCACCAAACGCAATCCTATGATCATACATGCAGGCACCAACAACCTCCAGGACCAGTGGCAGCAGATACCAGGACAACGGAGCCAGCTAGCAGGGACGGCACAGCTGTACCATCATCCTGTCATCTCTGCTCCAAGAAAGGCCATCCCTGAACACATCACCCAGAGCTGGCAGCTAAAATCAGCGCCATGCCAGACCTCACCCTGGTCCAACACCCCTCCATCAACCAGCACCACCTAGATGACACCTCAAGAACCAAGGAGTCAGCCTTCTAGCCAAAGAACTCAAAGACATAACAGAGACCTCCGGCCTGGACCCCACAGAAGACAGAAACCTATGGAAAAGTCACCAACAACAAATAGACCTAAAACCTCATAACCTCAACAAACTGGAAATGGTGACCTTTACCCAAAATATGGCCATCAGAGGCACAAACCATGCCGTCCACACCCATTGCTCCGTTCCGAGGCCCCGCAAAAAAAAAAAAATAACGTGTCCTATTCTTGTCCGTTTTGCAGACAAGAGTGGGCATTTCTACAATGGGCCGCCTGTTCCGTTCCGCAAATTGCGGAAGGCACACGGGCGGCTTCCATGTTTTGCGGATCTGCAATTTGCGGACCGATCGTGTGCATGAGGCCTAAGGCAGAGAATAAATCCCTAGTGCCCACCGGATACAGGGAGATCTCTGTCCCTGCCCTGAAACACAACAGCGCCAAGCTGGGCCGGAGCTCTGGAGGAATATGAGTCTCCATGAGCAGTGAAGAGAGGAGACCTCCATATCTGGGTAGGGATAGCCCCCTGATATCTAGCTCCACCAGAGTCTCCATACTTAATTCCTGACAGATCCTACAGAGGGAAGCTGCTCATTTCCAGGCCCTAGGCAAAGTTCTCATCTATGGAGACCTCAATGCATGAACAGGGAGAGAGACGACCTGACCACTGACGGAAACCTCTATACATTGGGAGCAGACACTGGCTGTGACCGCTCAGGGCACACGGAGAGGAATTGCTATGATGGCAGTAAATGACTGAACTTATGTAGAAGCCTCGGACTTTGTATTCTCAATATACCGTCACAAAGCCTTGATAACCAAGAAGCCTCAGAAAAGTGAAGCCCCCCCCCCACGTGTTTTCTACTCTCCTTGCCCCACCTAAAGGTCAGAACACATGTACAGTTACCTGATACGGCCACAATGTGGCCGGGTATAGACATCCCTGAATAACTCCATAAAAACCTGGCTCTAACCCTAACCCTACAATTCGGGTCCATTCACACATCCACATAAATGAGTCCGCATCTGTCCCGCAATTTTGCGGAACACGTGTGGACCCATTCATTTCAATGTGGCCGTGTGCTGTCCGCATCTGTAATTCCGTTCTGCGGCCTCACAAAAATGATAGAGCATGTCCTATTCTTGTCCGCAGCCACGTACAAGAATAAGCCTTTCTATCACAGGGCTGGCCACGTGCGGTGCGCAAAATGCAGACGTGTGAAGGGACCCTTAGTCTGAATGTCAGAAAACAGAAGAAGAACTCGGGCTCCATCTGCTTTGATATTTTATAACCCCCCAAGTAATTCAGATTGTGCCTTTTTAAAGGGAATGTGTCCCCAAAAATGTCATCTGCCACTAAAAAGCAGTTTGCGCCACATCTCCTTTTTGTAATCTTTCTTTTTTCTGATTTGGAAATGTATTTCTTCTATTTCCTGAACATGATTCTGGGGACGGCAACCTTCCCTGAGCTGTTCTCAACAGCATTTACAGAAGCCCCATGGGTCATAGACACAATGGTCTGAAACTGACCCCATTAACTTCAATGGGAGCGTTTTCTGGGCATGCCCTGTGACCTATGCAGGGGTCATTGTGCAGGGAAGGAATAGATAAGCTCTGACAATTGCCTATTGTGAATGGTGGATCCTGTCTTATCTGTACACAGAGGTGATATCATTATGGGCACGATAAGAATGACAGATAAGCAGATAACAGCAGTAAAGTCATCTGTACAGACCAAGAAGTGGCGTTTATTATTAAGCTTAGTGGCAAGTGCGGAAAGTGTTTAAATATAGATATTGACATGGAAAATGACAAATAACAATCAAAAATTATTTACAAATATGTTAAATGCAATAATGTGAATTAAATAATAGGTCATTGTCTGATGACACAATCCCTTTAATTCTGTTCAGTTTGTTTCCACCTGTGACATATATAAAGGTCTCCGTCGTGTCCTCCCTTTCTCTTCTTCTCTCATGTAACATATATAAAGGTCTCCGTCCTGTCCTCCCTTTCTCTTCTTCTCTCATGTAACATATATAAAGGTCTCCGTTGTGTCCTCCCTTTCTCCTCTTCTCTCATGTAACATATATAAAGGTCCCCGTCCTGTCCTCCCTTTCTCTTCTTCTCTCATGTAACATATATAAAGGTCTCCGTCGTGTCCTCCCTTTCTCTTCTTCTCTCATGTAACATATATAAAGGTCTCCGCCGTGTCCTCCCTTTCTCTTCTTCTCTCATGTAACATATATAAAGGTCTCCGTCGTGTCCTCCCTTTCTCTTCTTCTCTCATGTAACATATATAAAAGGTCTCCGTCGTGTCCTCCCTTTCTCTTCTTCTCTCATGTAACATATATAAAGGTCTCCGTCGTGTCCTCCTGTTCTCTTCTTCTCTCATGTAACATATATAAAGGTCTCCGTCGTGTCCTCCCTTTCTCTTCTTCTCTCATGTAACATATATAAAGGTCTCCATCGTGTCCTCCCTTTCTCTTCTTCTCTCATGTAACATATATAAAGGTCTCCGTCGTGTCCTCCCTTTCTCTTCTTCTCCCATGTAACATATATAAAGGTCTCCGTCGTGTCCTCCCTTTCTCTTCTTCTCTCATGTAACATATATAAAGGTCTCCGTCGTGTCCTCCCTTTCTCTTCTTCTCTCATGTAACATATATAAAGGTCTCCGTCGTGTCCTCCCTTTCTCATCTTCTCTCATGTAACATATATAAAGGTCTCCGTCGTGTCCTCCCTTTCTCTTCTTCTCTCATGTAACATATATAAAGGTCTCCGTCGTGTCCTCCCTTTCTCTTCTCTGATGTAACATATATAAAGGTCTCCGTCGTGTCCTCCCTTTCTCTTCTTCTCTCATGTAACATATATAAAGGTCTCCGTCGTGTCCTCCCTTTCTCCTCTTCTCTCATGTAACATATATAAAGGTCTCCATCGTGTCCATATATAAAGGTCTCCGTCGTGTCCTCCCTTTCTCTTCTTCTCTCATGTAACATATATAAAGGTCTCCGTCCTGTCCTCCCTTTCTCTTCTTCTCTCATGTAACATATATAAAGGTCTCCGTCGTGTCCTCCCTTTCTCCTCTTCTCTCATGTAACATATAAAAAGGTCTCCGTCGTGTCCTCCCTTTATCCTCTTCTCTCATGTAACATACAGTACAGACCAAAAGTTTGGACACACCTTCTCATTCAAAGAGTTTTCTTTATTTTCATGACTATGAAGGCATCAAAACTATGAGTTAACACATGTGGAATTATATACATAACAAACAAGTGTGAAACAACTGAAAATATGTCATATTCTAGGCTCTTCAAAGTAGCCACCTTTTGCTTTGATTACTGCTTTGCACACTCTTGGCATTCTCTTGATGAGCTTCAAGAGGTAGTCCCCTGAAATGGTCTTCACTTCACAGGTGTGCCCTGTCAGGTTTAATAAGTGGGATTTCTTGCCTTATAAATGGGGTTGGGACCATCAGTGGCGTTGAGGAGAAGTCAGGTGGATACACAGCTGATAGTCCTACTGAATAGACTGTTAGAATTTGTATTATGGCAAGAAAAAAGCAGCTAAGTAAAGAAAAACGAGTGGCCATCATTACTTTAAGAAATGAAGGTCAGTCAGTCAGCCGAAAAATTGGGAAAACTTTGAAAGTAAGGGCTATTTGACCATGAAGGAGAGTGATGGGGTGCTGCGCCAGATGACCTGGCCTCCAGTCACCGGACCTGAACCCAATCGAGATGGTTTGGGGTGAGCTGGACCGCAGAGTGAAGGCAAAAGGGCCAACAAGTGCTAAGCATCTCTGGGAACTCCTTCAAGACTGTTGGAAGACCATTTCAGGGGACTACCTCTTGAAGCTCATCAAGAGAATGCCAAGAGTGTGCAAAGCAGTTATCAAAGCAAAAGGTGGCTACTTTGAAGAACCTAGAATATGACATATTTTCAGTTGTTTCACACTTGTTTGTTATGTATATAATTCCACATGTGTTAATTCATAGTTTTGATGCCTTCATAGTCATGAAAATAAAGAAAACTCTTTGAATGAGAAGGAGTGTCCAAACTTTTGGTCTGTACTGTATATAAAGGTCTCCGTCGTGTCCTCCCTTTCTCTTATCTCATGTAGCATATATAAAGGTCTCCGTCCTGTCCTCCCTTTCTCTTCTCTCATGTAACATATATAACGGTCTCCGTCCTGTCCTCCCTTTCTCTTCTTCTCTCATGTAACATATATAAAGGTCTCCGTCGTGTCCTCCCTTTCTCTTCTTCTCTCATGTAACATATATAAAGGTCTCCGTCGTGTCCTCCCTTTCTCTTCTTCTCTCATGTAACATATATAAAGGTCTCCGTCGTGTCCTCCCTTTCTCCTCTTCTCTCATGTAACATATATAAAGGTCTCCGTCGTGTCCTTCCTTTCTCTTCTTCTCTTATGTAACATATATAAAGGTCTCCGTTGTGTCCTCCCTTTCTCTTCTTCTCTCATGTAACATATATAAAGGTCTCCGTCGTCTCCTCCCTTTCTCTTCTTCTCTCATGTAACATATATAAAGGTCTCCGTCCTGTCCTCCCTTTCTCTTCTTCTCTCATGTAACATATATAAAGGTCTCCGTCGTGTCCTCCCTTTCTCTTCTCTCATGTAATATATAAAGGTCTCCGCCGTGTCCTCCTTTTCTCTTCTTCTCTCCTGTAACATATATAAAGGTCTCTGTCATGTCCTCCCTTTCTCGTCTTCTCTCATGTAACATATATAAAGGTCTCCATCGTGTCCATATATAAAGGTCTCCGTCGTGTCCTCCCTTTCTCTTCTTCTCTCATGTAACATATATAAAGGTCTCCGTCCTGTCCTCCCTTTCTCTTCTTCTCTCATGTAACATATATAAAGGTCTCCGTGTCCTCCCTTTCTCTTCTTCTCTCATGTAACATATATAAAGGTCTCCGTCTTGTCCTCCCTTTCTCCTCTTCTCTCATGTAACATATATAAAGGTCTCCGTCGTGTCCTTCCTTTCTCTTCTTCTCTTATGTAACATATATAAAGGTCTCCGTTGTGTCCTCCCTTTCTCTTCTTCTCTCATGTAACATATATAAAGGTCTCCGTCGTCTCCTCCCTTTCTCTTCTTCTCTCATGTAACATATATAAAGGTCTCCGTCCTGTCCTCCCTTTCTCTTCTTCTCTCATGTAACATATATAAAGGTCTCCGTCGTGTCCTCCCTTTCTCTTCTCTCATGTAACATATATAAAGGTCTCCGTCGTGTCCTCCCTTTCTCTTCTCTCATGTAATATATAAAGGTCTCCGCCGTGTCCTCCTTTTCTCTTCTTCTCTCCTGTAACATATATAAAGGTCTCTGTCATGTCCTCCCTTTCTCGTCTTCTCTCATGTAACATATATAAAGGTCTCCATCGTGTCCATATATAAAGGTCTCCGTCGTGTACTCCCTTTCTCTTCTTCTCTCATGTAACATATATAAAGGTCTCCGTCGTGTCCTCCCTTTCTCTTCTTCTCTCATGTAACATATATAAAGGTCTCCGTCGTGTCCTCCCTTTCTCCTCTTCTCTCATGTAACATATAAAAAGGTCTCCGTCGTGTCCTCCCTTTATCCTCTTCTCTCATGTAACATACAGTACAGACCAAAAGTTTGGACACACCTTCTCATTCAAAGAGTTTTCTTTATTTTCATGACTATGAAGGCATCAAAACTATGAGTTAACACATGTGGAATTATATACATAACAAACAAGTGTGAAACAACTGAAAATATGTCATATTCTAGGCTCTTCAAAGTAGCCACCTTTTGCTTTGATTACTGCTTTGCACACTCTTGGCATTCTCTTGATGAGCTTCAAGAGGTAGTCCCCTGAAATGGTCTTCACTTCACAGGTGTGCCCTGTCAGGTTTAATAAGTGGGATTTCTTGCCTTATAAATGGGGTTGGGACCATCAGTGGCGTTGAGGAGAAGTCAGGTGGATACACAGCTGATAGTCCTACTGAATAGACTGTTAGCTGCTTTTTTCTTGCCATAATACAAATTCTAACAGTCTATTCAGTAGGACTATCAGCTGTGTATCCACCTGACTTCTCCTCAACGCCACTGATGGTCCCAACCCCATTTATAAGGCAAGAAATCCCACTTATTAAACCTGACAGGGCACACCTGTGAAGTGAAGACCATTTCAGGGGACTACCTCTTGAAGCTCATCAAGAGAATGCCAAGAGTGTGCAAAGCAGTAATCAAAGCAAAAGGTGGCTACTTTGAAGAACCTAGAATATGACATATTTTCAGTTGTTTCACACTTGTTTGTTATGTATATAATTCCACATGTGTTAATTCATAGTTTTGATGCCTTCATAGTCATGACAATAAAGAAAACTCTTTGAATGAGAAGGAGTGTCCAAACTTTTGGTCCGTACTGTATATAAAGGTCTCCGTCGTGTCCTCCCTTTCTCTTCTTCTCTCATGTAACATATATAAAGGTCTCCGTCGTGTCCTCCCTTTCTCTTCTTCTCTCATGTAACATATATAAAGGTCTCCGTCCTGTCCTCCCTTTCTCTTCTTCTCTCATGTAACATATATAAAGGTCTCCGTCCTGTCCTCTCTCTCTCCTCTTCTCTCATGTAACATATATAAAGGTCTCCGTCCTGTCCTCCCTTTCTCTTCTTCTCTCATGTAACATATATAAAAGGTCTCCTTCGTGTCCTCCCTTTCTCTTCTTCTCTCATGTAACATATATAAAGGTCTCCGTCGTGTCCATATGTAAAGGTCTCCGTCGTGTCCTCCCTTTCTCTTCTTCTCTCATGTAACATATATAAAGGTCTCCGTCGTGTCTTCCCTTTCTCCTCTTCTCTCATGTAACATATATAAAGGTCTCCGTCGTGTCCTCCCTTTCTCTTCTTCTCCCATGTAACATATATAAAGGTCTCCGTCCTGTCCTCCCTTTCTCTTCTTCTGTCATGTAACATATATAAAGGTCTCCGTCGTGTCCCTTTCTCTTCTTCTCTCATGTAACATATATAAAGGTCTCCGTCGTGTCCTCCCTTTCTCTTCTTCTCTCATGTAACATATATAAAGGTCTCCGTCGTGTCCTCCCTTTCTCTTCTTCTCCCATGTAACATATATAAAGGTCTCCGTCCTGTCCTCCCTTTCTCTTCTTCTCTCATGTAACATATATAAAGGTCTCCGTCGTGTCCTCCCTTTCTCTTCTTCTCTCATGTAACATATATAAAGGTCTCCGTCCTGTCCTCCCTTTCTCTTCTTCTCTCATGTAACATATATAAAGGTCTCCGTCGTGTCCTCCCGTTCTCTTCTTCTCTCATGTAACATATATAAAGGTCTCTGTCGTGTCCTCCCTTTCTCTTCTCTCATGTAACATATATAAAGGTCTCCGTCCTGTCCTCCCTTTCTCTTCTTCTCTCATGTAACATATATAAAGGTCTCCGTCCTGTCCTCCCTTTCTCTTCTTCTCTCATGTAACATATATAAAGGTCTCCGTCGTGTCCTCCCTTTCTCTTCTCTCATGTAACATATATAAAGGTCTCCGTCGTGTCCTCCCTTTCTCTTCTTCTCTCATGTAACATATATAAAGGTCTCCGTCCTGTCCTCCCTTTCTCTTCTTCTCTCATGTAACATATATAAAGGTCTCCGTCCTGTCCTCCCTTTCTCTTCTCTCATGTAACATATATAAAGGTCTCCGTCCTGTCCTCTCTCTCTCCTCTTCTCTCATGTAACATATATAAAGGTCTCCGTTGTGTCCTCCCTTTCTCTTCTTCTCTCATGTAACATATATAAAGGTCTCCGTCCTGTCCTCTCTCTCTCCTCTTCTCTCATGTAACATATATAAAGGTTTCCGTCGTGTCCTCCCTTTCTCTTCTTCTCTCATGTAACATATATAAAGGTCTCCGTCGTGTCCTCCCTTCTCTTCTCTCATGTAACATATATAAAGGTCTCCGTCCTGTCCTCTCTCTCTCCTCTTCTCTCATGTAACATATATAAAGGTCTCCGTTGTGTCCTCCCTTTCTCTTCTTCTCTCATGTAACATATATAAAGGTCTCCGTCCTGTCCTCTCTCTCTCCTCTTCTCTCATGTAACATATATAAAGGTCTCCGTCGTGTCCTCCCTTTCTCTTCTTCTCTCATGTAACATATATAAAGGTTTCTGTCGTGTCCTCCCTTTCTCTTCTTCTCTCATGTAACATATATAATGGTCTCCGTCCTGTCCTCTCTCTCTCCTCTTCTCTCATGTAACATATATAAAGGTCTCCGTCGTATCCTCCCTTTCTCCTCTTCTCTCATGTAACATATATAAAGGTCTCCGTCGTGTCCTCCCTTTCTCTTCTTCTCTCATGTAACATATATAAAGGTTTCTGTCGTGTCCTCCCTTTCTCTTCTTCTCTCATGTAACATATATAAAGGTCTCCGTCGTGTCCTCCCTTTCTCTTCTTCTCTCATGTAACATATATAAAGGTCTCCGTCCTGTCCTCCCTTTCTCTTCTTCTCTCATGTAACATATATAAAGGTCTCCGTCCTGTCCTCCCTTTCTCTTCTTCTCTCATGTAACATATATAAAGGTCTCCGTCCTGTCCTCCCTTCTCTTCTCTCATGTAACATATATAAAGGTCTCCGTCCTGTCCTCTCTCTCTCCTCTTCTCTCATGTAACATATATAAAGGTCTCCGTTGTGTCCTCCCTTTCTCTTCTTCTCTCATGTAACATATATAAAGGTCTCCGTCCTGTCCTCTCTCTCTCCTCTTCTCTCATGTAACATATATAAAGGTCTCCGTCGTGTCCTCCCTTTCTCTTCTTCTCTCATGTAACATATATAAAGGTTTCTGTCGTGTCCTCCCTTTCTCCTCTTCTCTCATGTAACATATATAAAGGTCTCCGTCGTGTCCTCCCTTTCTCTTCTTCTCTCATGTAACATATATAAAGGTTTCTGTCGTGTCCTCCCTTTCTCTTCTTCTCTCATGTAACATATATAATGGTCTCCGTCCTGTCCTCTCTCTCTCTCCTCTTCTCTCATGTAACATATATAATGGTCTCCGTCCTGTCCTCCCTTTCTCCTCTTCTCTCATGTAACATATATAATGGTTTCCGTCGTGTCCTCCCTTTCTCTTCTTCTCTCATGTAACATATATAAAGGTCTCCGTCCTGTCCTCCCTTTCTCTTCTTCTCTCATGTAACATATATAAAGGTCTCCGTCGTGTCCTCCCTTCTCTTCTCTCATGTAACATATATAAAGGTCTCCGTCCTGTCCTCTCTCTCTCCTCTTCTCTCATGTAACATATATAAAGGTCTCCGTCATGTCCTCCCTTTCTCTTCTCTCATGTAACATATATAAAGGTCTCCGTCCTGTCCTCTCTCTCTCCTCTTCTCTCATGTAACATATATAAAGGTCTCCGTTGTGTCCTCCCTTTCTCTTCTTCTCTCATGTAACATATATAAAGGTCTCCGTCCTGTCCTCTCTCTCTCCTCTTCTCTCATGTAACATATATAAAGGTTTCCGTCGTGTCCTCCCTTTCTCTTCTTCTCTCATGTAACATATATAAAGGTCTCCGTCGTGTCCTCCCTTCTCTTCTCTCATGTAACATATATAAAGGTCTCCGTCCTGTCCTCTCTCTCTCCTCTTCTCTCATGTAACATATATAAAGGTCTCCGTCGTGTCCTCCCTTTCTCTTCTTCTCTCATGTAACATATATAAAGGTTTCTGTCGTGTCCTCCCTTTCTCTTCTTCTCTCATGTAACATATATAATGGTCTCCGTCCTGTCCTCTCTCTCTCCTCTTCTCTCATGTAACATATATAAAGGTCTCCGTCGTGTCCTCCCTTTCTCTTCTTCTCTCATGTAACATATATAAAGGTCTCCGTCCTGTCCTCTCTCTCTCCTCTTCTCTCATGTAACATATATAAAGGTCTCCGTCGTGTCCTCCCTTTCTCTTCTTCTCTCATGTAACATATATAAAGGTTTCTGTCGTGTCCTCCCTTTCTCTTCTTCTCTCATGTAACATATATAATGGTCTCCGTCCTGTCCTCTCTCTCTCCTCTTCTCTCATGTAACATATATAAAGGTCTCCGTCGTATCCTCCCTTTCTCCTCTTCTCTCATGTAACATATATAAAGGTCTCCGTCGTGTCCTCCCTTTCTCTTCTTCTCTCATGTAACATATATAAAGGTTTCTGTCGTGTCCTCCCTTTCTCTTCTTCTCTCATGTAACATATATAAAGGTCTCCGTCGTGTCCTCCCTTTCTCTTCTTCTCTCATGTAACATATATAAAGGTCTCCGTCGTGTCCTCCCTTCTCTTCTCTCATGTAACATATATAAAGGTCTCCGTCCTGTCCTCTCTCTCTCCTCTTCTCTCATGTAACATATATAAAGGTCTCCGTCATGTCCTCCCTTTCTCCTCTTCTCTCATGTAACATATATAAAGGTCTCCGTCGTGTCCTCCCTTTCTCCTCTTCTCTCCTGTAACATATATAAAGGTTTCTGTCGTGTCCTCCCTTTCTCTTCTTCTCTCATGTAACATATATAAAGGTCTCCGTCGTGTCCTCCCTTCTCTTCTCTCATGTAACATATATAAAGGTCTCCGTCGTGTCCTCCCTTTCTCCTCTTCTCTCATGTAACATATATAGAGGTCTCCGTCCTGTCCTCCCTTTCTCTTCTTCTCTCATGTAACATATATAAAGGTCTCTGTCGTGTCCTCCCTTTCTCATCTTCTCTCATGTAACATATATAAAGGTCTCCGTCGTGTCCTCCCTTCTCTTCTCTCATGTAACATATATAAAGGTCTCCGTCGTGTCCTCCCTTTCTCCTCTTCTCTCATGTAACATATATAAAGGTCTCTGTCGTGTCCTCCCTTTCTCTTCTCTCATGTAACATATATAAAGGTCTCCGTCCTGTCCTCCCTTTCTCTTCTTCTCTCATGTAACATATATAAAGGTCTCTGTCGTGTCCTCCCTTTCTCATCTTCTCTCATGTAACATATATAAAGGTCTCCGTCGTGTCCTCCCTTCTCTTCTCTCATGTAACATATATAAAGGTTTCCGTCTTGTCCTCCCTTTCTCCTCTTCTCTCATGTAACATATATAAAGGTCTCTGTCGTGTCCTCCCTTTCTCTTCTCTCATGTAACATATATAAAGGTCTCCGTCCTGTCCTCTCTCTCTCCTCTTCTCTCATGTAACATATATAAAGGTCTCCGTCATGTCCTCCCTTTCTCCTCTTCTCTCATGTAACATATATAAAGGTCTCCGTCGTGTCCTCCCTTTCTCCTCTTCTCTCCTGTAACATATATAAAGGTTTCTGTCGTGTCCTCCCTTTCTCTTCTTCTCTCATGTAACATATATAAAGGTCTCCGTCGTGTCCTCCCTTTCTCTTCTTCTCTCATGTAACATATATAAAGGTCTCCGTCGTGTCCTCCCTTTCTCTTCTTCTCTCATGTAACATATATAAAGGTCTCCGTCCTGTCCCCTCTCTCTCCTCTTCTCTCATGTAACATATATAAAGGTCTCCGTCGTGTCCTCCCTTTCTCTTCTTCTCTCATGTAACATATATAAAGGTTTCTGTCGTGTCCTCCCTTTCTCTTCTTCTCTCATGTAACATATATAATGGTCTCCGTCCTGTCCTCTCTCTCTCCTCTTCTCTCATGTAACATATATAAAGGTCTCCGTCGTGTCCTCCCTTTCTCCTCTTCTCTCATGTAACATATATAAAGGTCTCCGTCGTGTCCTCACTTTCTCTTCTTCTCTCATGTAACATATATAAAGGTTTCCGTCTTGTCCTCCCTTTCTCCTCTTCTCTCATGTAACATATATAATGGTTTCCGTCGTGTCCTCCCTTTCTCTTCTTCTCTCATGTAACATATATAAAGGTCTCCGCCGTGTCCTCCCTTTCTCCTCTTCTCTCATGTAACATATATAAAGGTCTCCGTCCTGTCCTCCCTTTCTCTTCTTCTCTCATGTAACATATATAAAGGTCTCCGTCGTGTCCTCCCTTTCTCTTCTTCTCTCATGTAACATATATAAAGGTCTCCGTCGTGTCCTCCCTTTCTCTTCTTCTCTCATGTAACATATATAAAGGTCTCCGTCGTGTCCTCCCTTTCTTTTCTTCTCTCATGTAACATATATAAAGGTCTCCGTCGTGTCCTCCCTTCTCTTCTCTCATGTAACATATATAAAGGTTTCCGTCTTGTCCTCCCTTTCTCCTCTTCTCTCATGTAACATATATAATGGTTTCCGTCGTGTCCTCCCTTTCTCTTCTTCTCTCATGTAACATATATAAAGGTCTCCGTCCTGTCCTCCCTTTCTCTTCTTCTCTCATGTAACATATATAAAGGTCTCCGTCGTGTCCTCCCTTCTCTTCTCTCATGTAACATATATAAAGGTCTCCGTCCTGTCCTCTCTCTCTCCTCTTCTCTCATGTAACATATATAAAGGTCTCCGTCGTGTCCTCCCTTTCTCCTCTTCTCTCATGTAACATATATAAAGGTCTCCGTCGTGTCCTCCCTTTCTCTTCTTCTCTCATGTAACATATATAAAGGTTTCTGTCGTGTCCTCCCTTTCTCTTCTTCTCTCATGTAACATATATAATGGTCTCCGTCCTGTCCTCTCTCTCTCCTCTTCTCTCATGTAACATATATAAAGGTCTCCGTCGTGTCCTCCCTTTCTCTTCTTCTCTCATGTAACATATATAAAGGTTTCTGTCGTGTCCTCCCTTTCTCCTCTTCTCTCATGTAACATATATAATGGTCTCCGTCCTGTCCTCCCTTTCTCCTCTTCTCTCATGTAACATATATAATGGTTTCCGTCGTGTCCTCCCTTTCTCTTCTTCTCTCATGTAACATATATAAAGGTCTCCGTCCTGTCCTCCCTTTCTCTTCTTCTCTCATGTAACATATATAAAGGTCTCCGTCGTGTCCTCCCTTCTCTTCTCTCATGTAACATATATAAAGGTCTCCGTCCTGTCCTCTCTCTCTCCTCTTCTCTCATGTAACATATATAAAGGTCTCCGTCATGTCCTCCCTTTCTCCTCTTCTCTCATGTAACATATATAAAGGTCTCCGTCGTGTCCTCCCTTTCTCCTCTTCTCTCCTGTAACATATATAAAGGTTTCTGTCGTGTCCTCCCTTTCTCTTCTTCTCTCATGTAACATATATAAAGGTCTCCGTCGTGTCCTCCCTTCTCTTCTCTCATGTAACATATATAAAGGTCTCCGTCGTGTCCTCCCTTTCTCCTCTTCTCTCATGTAACATATATAGAGGTCTCCGTCCTGTCCTCCCTTTCTCTTCTTCTCTCATGTAACATATATAAAGGTCTCTGTCGTGTCCTCCCTTTCTCATCTTCTCTCATGTAACATATATAAAGGTCTCCGTCGTGTCCTCCCTTCTCTTCTCTCATGTAACATATATAAAGGTTTCCGTCTTGTCCTCCCTTTCTCCTCTTCTCTCATGTAACATATATAAAGGTCTCTGTCGTGTCCTCCCTTTCTCTTCTCTCATGTAACATATATAAAGGTCTCCGTCCTGTCCTCTCTTTCTCCTCTTCTCTCATGTAACATATATAAAGGTCTCCGTCCTGTCCTCCCTTTCTCTTCTTCTCTCATGTAACATATATAAAGGTCTCCGTCGTGTCCTCCCTTTCTCTTCTTCTCTCATGTAACATATATAAAGGTCTCCGTCGTGTCCTCCCTTTCTCTTCTTCTCTCATGTAACATATATAAAGGTCTCCGTCGTGTCCTCCCTTTCTCTTCTTCTCTCATGTAACATATATAAAGGTCTCCGTCGTGTCCTCCCTTTCTCCTCTTCTCTCCTGTAACATATATAAAGTGCTCCGTCGTGTCCTCCCTTTCTCATCTTCTCTCATGTAACATATATAAAGGTTTCCGTCTTGTCCTCCCTTTCTCCTCTTCTCTCATGTAACATATATAAAGGTCTCCGTCGTGTCCTCCCTTTCTCTTCTTCTCTCATGTAACATATATAATGGTTTCCGTCGTGTCCTCCCTTTCTCTTCTTCTCTCCTGTAACATATATAAAGGTCTCCGTCGTGTCCTTCCTTTCTCTTCTCTCATGTAACATATATAAAGGTCTCCGTCCTGTCCTCCCTTTCTCTTCTCTCATGTAACATATATAAAGGTCTCCGTCGTGTCCTTCCTTTCTCTTCTTCTCTCATGTAACATATATAAAGGTCTCCGTCCTGTCCTCCCTTTCTCTTCTTCTCTCATGTAACATATATAAAGGTCTCCGTCCTGTCCTCCCTTTCTCTTCTTCTCTCATGTAACATATATAAAGGTCTCCGTCGTGTCCTCCCTTTCTCTTCTTCTCTCATGTAATATACATAAAGGTCTCCGTCGTGTCCTCCCTTTCTCTTCTCTCATGTAACATATATAAAGGTCTCCGTCCTGTCCTCCCTTTCTCCTCTTCTCTCATGTAACATATATAAAGGTCTCCGTCGTGTCCTCCCTTTCTCTTCTTCTCTCATGTAACATATATAAAGGTCTCCGTCGTGTCCTCCCTTTCTCCTCTTCTCTCATGTAACATATATAAAGGTCTCCGTCGTGTCCTCCCTTTCTCTTCTTCTCTCATGTAACATATATAAAGGTCTCCGTCCTGTCCTCCCTTTCTCTTCTTCTCTCATGTAACATATATAAAGGTCTCCGTCGTGTCGTACCTTTCAGAAGAGAAAGGGAAGACATGACAGAAACCTTTATATACTGTATGTTACATGAGAGAAGAGCGGTAACCTACATACATGTTTCTGTCATGTCCTCCCTTTCCATCTCTCCTACAGGATTACATAATACTGAAGATGACATCCGAAGACTGTTTTACTCCCATCATCCATGACTCAGGAGGGTGGATCCAGGGCCCCATCTCAGAGCCTCACCCCCTGATACCGGAGCAGAAGATCCTAGAATTTACCCACAAGATGATTGAGCTGCTGACTGGAGAGGTGACCCTGCGGGAAGTGTTGGGGTTTCTACAGGAAATGCACTGTAGACGTCAGTGTGATGACGGTGTCCTTGTGTTGTCAGGTTCCTATAAGGTGTCGGGATGTCGCTGTCTATTTCTCCATGGAGGAGTGGCAGTATGTAGAAGGACACAAGGATCAGTACATGGATGTCATGATGGAGGACCACCAGCCTCTCCCATCACCAGGTAATAGACGGGTATTAATGCGCTTGTCCTTTTATTATTCCTATGAAGGGAATGGATTCAGTCTGTGTTTCTCCTGCAGCCAGATCCCGAAAGGGAAGAACAGGAGATGAAAGTCCCAATCCTCTTCTGCAGGATCATCAGGTAGGTAGGGAGAAGGTGTCCAAGATTATATTCTGTATAGAAGGTCTCTGAGGGCCTTGTGCTTGGCCTTGCTTTATCCTGCAGTATGATATGTTATATACTGGATTAAGAAAGATGGAGATGGCGGGATTATATTGCTTGTCCCATCTCCTCTTTTGTGGCATATTACTAGGAAATGCACATATGTCAGATAGGTGCCGGCCCCACATCTAGGATCTACTCCCATCTCCAGAATGGGTTCCCAAGGTGAAGGGAGAAGAGCTGCCCGTGTGCGGTCAATCTCCATTCACAGGTATGGGAGTTCTGAAAATGGCCAAACACTGTCTGTCTGGACTATTTAACCCCTCAAGGACTCGGCCCTATTTCACCTTAAGGACTTGGCCATTTTTTGCAAATCTGACCAGTGTCACTTTAAGTGGTGATAACTTTAAAATGCTTTGACTTATCCAGGCCGTTCTGAGATTTTTTTTTTGTCACATATTGTACTTCATGACACTGGTAAAATGAAGTAAAAAAAATTCATTTTTATTTATAAAAAAAATACAAAATTTACAATTTTTTTTTTTTTTTTAAATTGCAAATTTCCAAGTTTCAATTTCTCTACTTCTATAATACATAGTAATACCTCCAAAAATAGTTATTACTTTACATTCCCCAGGTGTCTACTTCATGTTTGGATCATTTTAGAAATGATATTTTATTTTTTGGGGGATGTTACAAGGCTTAGAAGTTTAGAAGCAAATCTTGAAATTTTTCAGAAATTTTCAAAAACACAATTTTTAGGGACCAGTTCAGGTCTGAAGTCACTTTGTGAGGCTTACATAATAGAAACCACCCAAAAATGGCCCCAATCTATAAACTACACCCCTCAAGGTATTCAAAACTGATTTTACAAACGTCGTTAACCCTTTAGGTGTTCCACAAGAGTTATTGGCAAATGGAGATACAATTTAAAAATGTCACTTTTTTGGCAAATTTTCCATTTTAATCCATTTTTCCCAGTAACAAAGCAAGGGTTAACAGCCAAACAAATATTTATGGCTCTGATTCTGTAGTTTACAGAAACACCCCATATGTGGTCGTAAACTGCTGTACGGGCACACGGCAGGGCGCAGAAGAAAAAGGAACGCCATACGTTTTTTGGAAGGCAGATTTTGCTGGACTGGTTTATTTACACCATGGCCCATTTGAAGCCCCCCTGATGCACCCCTAGAGTAGAAACTTGAAAAAAGTTGCCCCATTTTAGAAACTACGGGATAGGGTGGCAGTATTGTTGGTACTATATTAGGGTACATATGATTTTTGGTTGCTCTATATTACACTTTTTGTGAGTCAAGGTAACAAGAAATAGCGGTTTTGGCACCGTTTTTATTTTTTGTTATTTACAACATTCATCTGAAAGGTTAGATCATGTGATATTTTTATAGACCAGGTTGTCACGGATGCGGCGATACCTAATATGTATACTTTTTTTTTTTATTTATGTAAATTTTACAGAATGATTTCATTTTTGAAGCAAAGAAAATCATGTTTTAGTGTTTCCATAGTCTGAGAGCCATATTTTTTTCAGTTTTTGGGCAATTACCTTGGGTAGGGTATGATTTTTCTTGGATGAGATGACGGTTAGATTTGTACTATTTTGGTGGGCCAACGTCTTTTTGATCGTATACGGCCGATGGTGCCGCCGCCGCACCAGGTAAAAGCCACAAACTGCAGGTCTGAATTGAGTCACGGGACCCCCCGCGCATTTAGCCAAGGTGCCTGCTCAATGATTTGAGCAGGCACCGGGTTCCGATCACCACCCGCCGGGCGGCGGTGATCGGAACTATACATGACGTACCGGTACGTCATGGGTTCGTAAGGGGTTAAGGCGGTCCCATACTGGTCAACGGAAAGGTTGCTGTGCTTGCATTGTTTGCTTTCCTTCACTTTGTAGACCCTATTCTGGAGATAGGGGAAGGTCCAACCCCTGGGACCCGCTTCTATCTGAAATTTGTGACCTACCCTAGTGATGTGTCATAAATGTTGACGGGGCGGACTGACCATAGACCTTACACGGAAATTTTCTGGTGGGCTGACAACAAAGGGGCCACCTGAGCCCTCCTCATGGCCGCCATATAATGATCTTAGCAGGGTTTCAAGTACTTCTGCACAGGCCACCAGCCACCGGTGCCTCCTGAATCCCACGGTATTGCCATCCTCCGGACGCACTCGAATGCTGGGGGCAGTCTTTTGCTGGCCCTGCCTAATTGTGTTGCCTTATGTAAGGTTGGATCTGCCCACAACATGGGCCTACTTTTATATTTTTTTACCAGGGCCACTTTAAGTTCCCAGCCTGCCCCTGAATGTTGAGATGGGACAACCCCTTTAACCCTTAGGCTACCAGCGCCGTACATGTACGGCGCTGATGCGATGTGTTAACATGACGCCTACTCGCACGTGCACAGGCCTGCGGCTATTTACCGTGACCAGCAATAATGCGGTAATTAAATGCGCAAAAACCGGGCTTCCTACCCATCCCCCATGTGTCCAATCCGGGCATAGGTAATTGCGCTGAATACTATAAGCCTTACTGAGTAGGAGAACAGTATTGAATCTGCAATTCTTATTTTGGCCACCAGATGGCAGGCCAGGATAAGAAATGAGCAAAAGTGAGCAAAATACACTAATAATAAATTCCTGATAAATCCAAATAAAATAAAGTAATAAGCTCATATATGAGGCACATAATGATCCCAAAAATCATATATATAAAAGTTTAAATCGCCCCCCTTTCCGTGTAATAAAAAAAAATACCTAAATAACAATAAATATAAACATCATAGGTGTCACCGCGACCGGAAACGCCCATACTATTAAAATAGAAAAAAAAATCCAATACGGCAAATGGCGTAATGGAAAAAAGGGTCAAAATGTCAGATTTGTCATTTTTTCATTGCTTCTCTTACCTAATAATAAAATGTGATCAAAAAGTCATGCATACTCCAAAATGGTATCAATTAAAAGTACAGATTGTTACCAAAAAATGAGCCCCTAAACAGCTCCGTAGACAGAAGTATAAAAAAGTTATGGGGGTCAGAATATGGTGATATAATAATTTTTTTTCTCAAAGTAGAAATACATTTTTACACTATTTAGAACCTATTCATACGGGTATCGTTGTAATCGGACTGACCCAGAGAATGAAGGGCATGGCTCAGTTTTGCCGTAAACAACATGCAGTGGGAACAAAACCTGTAAATTTGGATTTTTTTTTACCACTTTCCACAACATTTTATGCCATAATTAATGGTGGCATTAGAAAGCACAACTTGTCCCGCAAACAATAAGCCCTCATACAGCTGTGACCGGAAAAAGTAAAAAGTTGTGGCTCACCGAAAATAGGGAAGAAAAATGAAACCGAAAAAGCCTCCGATAGCCAAAGGGTTAAAGCAGCATTCCAGCGGTAACACTACTTTCCATCACCATATCCCAGCAGATTGTCTGTCCTTCGGCACTCCTTGGATATCTCTTGTACCCAGCGTCCTGCGTGATCTGCTCCCTAGCCCTGCGTGATCTGCTCCCTATGCCCTGCGTGATCTGCTCCCTAGCCCTGCGTGATCTGCTCCCTATGCCCTGCGTGATCTGCTCCCTAGCCCTGCGTGATCTGCTCCCTAGCCCTGCGTGATCTGCTCCCTAGCCCTGCGTGATCTGCTCCCTAGCAATGCGTGATCTGCTCCCTAGCCCTGCGTGATCTGCTCCCTAGCCCTGCGTGATCTGCTCCCTAGCCCTGCGTGATCTGCTCCCTAGCCCTGCGTGATCTGCTCCCTAGCCCTGCGTGATCTGCTCCCTATGCCCTGCGTGATCTGCTCCCTATGCCCTGCGTGATCTGCTCCCTATGCCCTGCGTGATCTGCTCCCTAGCCCCTGCGTGGTCTGCTCCCCATGCCCTGCGTGATCTGCTCCCTATGCCCTGCGTGATCTGCTCCCTTGCCCTGCGTGATCTGCTCCCTATGCCCTGCGTGATCTGCTCCCTATGCCCTGCGTGATCTGCTCCCTATGCCCTGCGTGATCTGCTCCCTAGCCCTGCGTGATCTGCTCCCTAGCCCTGCGTTATCTGCTCCCTAGCCCTGCGTGATCTGCTCCCTAGCCCTGCGTGATCTGCTCCCTAGCCCTGCGTGATCTGCTCCCTAGCCCTGCGTGATCTGCTCCCTATGCCCTGCGTGATCTGCTCCCTATGCCCTGCGTGATCTGCTCCCTATGCCCCGCGTGATCTGCTCCCTATGCCCTGCGTGATCTGCTCCCTCCCTATGCCCTGCGTGATCTGCTCCCTATGCCCTGCGTGATCTGCTCCCTATGCCCTGCGTGATCTGCTCCCTATGCCCTGCGTGATCTGCTCCCTTGCCCTGCGTGATCTGCTCCCTATGCCCTGCGTGATCTGCTCCCTATGCCCTGCGTGATCTGCTCCCTATGCCCTGCGTGATCTGCTCCCTATGCCCTGCGTGATCTGCTCCCTATGCCCTGCGTGATCTGCTCCCTATGCCCTGCGTGATCTGCTCCCTAGCCCTGCGTGATCTGCTCCCTAGCCCTGCGTGATCTGCTCCCTAGCCCTGCGTGATCTGCTCCCTAGCCCTGCGTGATCTGCTCCCTAGCCCTGCGTGATCTGCTCCCTAGCCCTGCGTGATCTGCTCCCTAGCCCTGCGTGATCTGCTCCCTAGCCCTGCGTGATCTGCTCCCTATGCCCTGCGTGATCTGCTCCCTATGCCCTGCGTGATCTGCTCCCTATGCCCTGCGTGATCTGCTCCCTATGCCCTGCGTGATCTGCTCCCTAGCCCTGCGGGATCTGCTCCCTAGCCCTGCGGGATCTGCTCCCTAGCCCTGCGGGATCTGCTCCCTAGCCCTGCGGGATCTGCTCCCTAGCCCTGCGGGATCTGCTCCCTAGCCCTGCGGGATCTGCTCCCTAGCCCTGCGGGATCTGCTCCCTAGCCCTGCGGGATCTGCTCCCTAGCCCTGCGTGATCTGCTCCCTAGCCCTGCGTGATCTGCTCCCTAGCCCTGCGTGATCTGCTCCCTAGCCCTGCGTGATCTGCTCCCTAGCCCTGCGTGATTCCTGCCTGCTAGGAGACCCGTGTAATTATCCTGCCCTCTATATATTCTCCTCATAAGTGTACAGTCAGGGGCTGAGCTGTCTGATCTCGGCAGAGACTGTGATGGGAGTCTAGTCTGGAAAAAGAGTGTCGTCATGCAGGATTTTCCGGGGACTCATGGAGGGCCAGCAAGTAATGCAGGAAGGGCTACTATGAGGTCACATGATCCAATCATAGAGAAGGATTTAAAGACTTTTTAGATGAAAACATATTTTTAAAGGGTAATGCTAAATTGTACAGAGTGAATGATGAAAGAAGATTCTGTGCCGGAGAGCTTCTGGGAAGGCGTCATCAGAAAAAAAATCTGTTTGAATCCATTTTTTTACGTTACACATTTTATTAAGAATTTATGGTGATTTTTGGTGTCACTGTCTACATATTATAAAAGATCCCAGAAATCCTGACCCCTAAGCCTCATAACAGGCTAAGAACTCCTGTTGTGTGGAATCACTTGTCAGCTGTCGGTATCATCAGACAGCATTCCAAGGACAAATAACAGCTATATGTAGAGAACACATGGCCCAGCATTCACCATAGGTGGAGGTCACAGGTCACAGAGCATGCCCACAACACCCTCCCATAGAAGTTATCTCTAAATACTGTGCACAGGAGAATATAGTCTACGATCTGGAAATGGAAACATCACAAAAAAGGAAAGTGCTTCATCTCCTGGGTTTACTTATTAATCAAGATATTGGTGATACTTTCCCTTTAAACCTGCAATAGACAGTAGATGTCAAGGTCTTGTCAGATGTTAGACTTCACTTTGTCTGATGCTTTGTGGCAGGCGCAGCGCTATGAAGTGCCTTTTGTGCTGTGGCATTAGAAGAACTTAGATATCTCTGACTCTTAGTCTAACCAGACTGTCTGTTACTCTGTAATTCCTCTAGCGCCGTTCTATGGAAACATTAGGTTTAAAGAGCACACCAAATGCTGGAAATAACTTCTTTATTAACTTTTCTTCATATATAACAATGCCGCCTCCACAGAAGATAGTCCATGTACTTAACACGTGTTGAAAAGATATCACAAAATGGCGGTATGATTAAGATGGTGGTTCAAGTGTTCAATCTTGTCATTCAACATAAAATGGTGGCTATATTTCTCTCTTCAGTATCTGTACTGTCACTTTAAGTTATTTTACCCCTTATGGACTCAGCCCTATTTCACCTTAAGGACTTGGCCATTTTTTGCATATCTGACCAGTGTCACTTTAAGTGGTGATAACTTTAAAACGCTTTGACTTATCCAGGCCATTCTGAGATTGTTTTTTCGTCACATATTGTACTTCATGACACTGGTAAAATGAAGTCAAAAAAAATCTTTTTTATTTATAAAAAAATAAATAAAAAATTTACCAAAATTTTAAAAAAAATTGCAAATTTCCAAGTTTCAATTTCTCTACTTTTAGAATACATAGTAATACCTCCAAAAATAGTTATTACTTTACATTCCCCATATGTCTACTTCATGTTTGGAATGATTTTGGGAATGATATTTTATATTTTGGGGGATGTTACAAGGCTTAGAAGTTTAGAAGCAAATCTTGAAATTTTTCAGAAATTTTCAAAAACCCAATTTTTAGGGACCAGTTCAGGTTTGAAGTCACTTTGCGAGGCTTACATAATAGAAACCACCCAAAAATTACCCCATTCTAGAAATTACACCCCTCAAGGTATTCAAAACTGATTTTACAAACGTAACCCTTTAGGTGTTCAACAAGAATTAATGCAAAATAGAGATCCAATTTCAAAATTTCACTTTTTTGGCAGATTTTCCATTTTAATATTTTTTTTTCCAGTTACAAAGCAAGGGTTAACAGCCAAACCAAACTCAATATCTATGGCCCTGATTCTGTAGTTTACAGAAACACCCTATATGTGGTTGTAAACCGCTGTACGGGCACACGGCAGGGCGCAGAAGGAAAGGAATGCCATACGGTTTTTGGAAGGCAGATTTTGCTGGACTGGTTTTTTGACACCATGTCCCATTTGAAGCCCCCCTGATGCACCCCTAGAGTAGAAACTCCAAAAAGTGACCCCATTTTAGAAACTACGGGATAGGGTGGCAGTATTGTTGGTACTAGTTTAGTGTACATATGATTTTTTTAGGCAAATGAGTATTTTGACCACATCATCCTCTTTATGCATGTTGTCTTACTCCAAGCTGTATAGGCTCGAAAGCCTACTACCAATTAAGCATATTAGGTGATGTGCATCTCTGTAATGAGAAGGGGTGTGGTCTAATGACATCAACACCCTATATTAGGTGTGCATAATTATTAGGCAACTTCCTTTCCTTTGGCAAAATGGGTCAAAAGAAGGACTTGACAGGCTCAGAAAAGTCAAAAATAGTGAGATATCTTGCAGAGGGATGCAGCACTCTTAAAATGGCAAAGCTTCTCTGAAGCGTGATCATCGAACAATCAAGCGTTTCATTCAAAATAGTCAACAGGGTCGCCAGAAGCGTGTGGAAAAACCAAGGCGCAAAATAACTGCCCATGAACTGAGAAAAGTCAAGCGTGCAGCTCCCAAGATGCCACTTGCCACCAGTTTGGCCATATTTCAGAGCTGCAACATCACTGGAGTGCCCAAAAGCACAAGGTGTGCAATACTCAGAGACATGGCCAAGGTAAGAAAGGCTGAAAGACGACCACCACTGAACAAGACACACAAGCTGAAACGTCAAGACTGGGCCAAGAAATATCTCAAGACTGATTTTTCTAAGGTTTTATGGACTGATGAAATGAGAGTGAGTCTTGATGGGCCAGATGGATGGGCCCGTGGCTGGATTGGTAAAGGGCAGAGAGCTCCAGTCCGACTCAGACGCCAGCAAGGTGGAGGTGGAGTACTGGTTTGGGCTGGTATCATCAAAGATGAGCTTGTAGGGCCTTTTCGGGTTGAGGATGGAGTCAAGCTCAACTCCCAGTCCTACTGCCAGTTTCTGGAAGACACCTTCTTCAAGCAGTGGTACAGGAAGAAGTCTGCATCCTTCAAGAAAAACATGATTTTCATGCAGGACAATGCTCCACCACACGCGTCCAAGTACTCCACAGCGTGGCTGGCAAGAAAGGGTATAAAAGAAGAAAATCTAATGACATGGCCTCCTTGTTCACCTGATCTGAACCCCATTGAGAACCTGTGGTCCATCATCAAATGTGAGATTTACAAGGAGGGAAAACAGTACACCTCTCTGAACAGTGTCTGGGAGGCTGTGGTTGCTGCTGCACGCAATGTTGATGGTGAACAGATCAAAACACTGACAGAATCCATGGATGGCAGGCTTTTGAGTGTCCTTGCAAAGAAAGGTGGCTATATTGGTCACTGATTTGTTTTTGTTTTGTTTTTGAATGTCAGAAATGTATATTTGTGAATGTTGAGATGTTATATTGGTTTCACTGGAAAAAATAAATAATTGAAATGGGTATATATTTGTTTTTTGTTAAGTTGCCTAATAATTATGCACAGTAATAGTCACCTGCACACACAGATATCCCCCTAAAATAGCTAAAACTAAAAACAAACTAAAAACTACTTCCAAAAATATTCAGCTTTGATATTAATGAGTTTTTTGGGTTCATTGAGAACATGGTTGTTGTTCAATAATAAAATTAATCCTCAAAAATACAACTTGCCTAATAATTCTGCACTCCCTGTATATTACACTTTTTGTGAGGCAAGATAACAAGAAATAGCTGTTTTGGCACCGTTTTTATTTTTTGTTATTTACAACATTCATCTGACAGGTTAGATCATGTGATATTTTTATAGACCAGGTTGTCACGGACGCGGCGATACCTAATATGTATACTTTTTTATTTATTTATGTAAGTTTTACACAATGATTTCTTTTTTGAAACAAAAAAAAAAATCATGTTTTAGTGTTTCCATAGTCTGAGAGCCATAATTTTTTCAGTTTTTGGGAGATTACTTTGGGTAGGGTCTCATTTTTTGCGGGATGAGATGTCAGTTTTTTTGGCACTATTTTGGGGAGCATATGACTTTTTAATCACTTGCGATTACACTTTTTGTGATGTAAGGTGACACAAAATGGTTTATTTAGCACAGTTTTTATATTTTATTTTTTACAGTGTTCATCTGAGGGGTTAGGTCATGTGATATTTTTGAAGAGCCGGTCGATACGGACACGTCGATGCCTAATATGTATACTGTTTTTTTTTATTTATGTAAGTTTTACACAATAATATCATTTTTGAAGCAAAAAAAAAAAAGATGTTTTAGTGTCTCCATATTCTGAGCCATAGTTTTTTTTAATTTTTTGGGCGATTGTCTCAGGTAGGGGCTCATTTTTTGCTGGATGAGGTGACGGTTAGATTGGTACTATTTTGGTGGGCAAATGCCTTTTTGATCGCTTGCTGTTGTACTTTTTGTGATGTAAGGTGACAAAAAAATTGTTTATTTAGCACTTTTTTTTTTTTTTTTTTTTTTTTTACGGTGTTCATCTGAGGGGTTAGGTCATGTGATATGTTTATAGAGCCGGTCTATACGGACGTGGCGATACCTAATATGTATACTTTTTTTTTTATTTCCCTACTTTTGACCAATTTTTTTTTTACTTTATTTGGGGAAAATGACGTTTTTGTTTATTTTTACTTGAAACTTTTAATTTTTTGGGGGGGAAACTTTATTTTTTCAACTTTTTTTTAACTTTATTTTTTGTCCCACTTTGGGACTTCAACTTTTGGGGTCTAATCCCTTTTACAATGCATTCCAATACTTCTGTATTGGAATGCATTGGCTGTATCAGTAATACTGTGTGTATTACTCATACAGCTTCCGGCCTGTGAGATCCAGGGGGTACCGGTACGCCCTGAGTCCTTAAGGACTGGGGAAGCAGGGCGTACCGGTACACCCTAAGTCCTTAAGGGGTTAAGTACTTTATGATCTCTGAGAGGTATATCTGAGGTCTACCTAATAGTTCTACTTGCAGTATGCAGTTAGCAGTGACTATTTGCAGATTGGTTGATTATGATCTGGTATGGTTGTGTGCAATTTGGATTGCAATATGGAATCTCAATGCTTGCAATTTGTAGCTTGCAATTGTATT
Organism: Bufo bufo; assembly: GCF_905171765.1. Taxonomy (NCBI): domain Eukaryota; kingdom Metazoa; phylum Chordata; class Amphibia; order Anura; family Bufonidae; genus Bufo; species Bufo bufo. The sequence continues at coordinate 103,069,615 of NC_053395.1, read as the reverse complement.
TGGTGGAACTGTAAGTAAACACATATATAACTGGTTCAGTATACGGTTCTCTTGTCCCCATAAAAACACAGCTCTTAGTGGAGTGAATGTCTCTTCAGCTCCTGTCTCTAGGTGTTTGCTATTTACTTCTTAGCATAAGATTGGCTAAGTACTCTTTCCTCCATCTATTCCAAAACTGTTCTGATAGATATTGACCTCTTTGCCATCTCCTTTTAGCATATAAATCCTCTTTGGTGAACTTGCCAGGCAGTGGCTGTATGTAATCAGACTTAAGGTGAAGTAGATGGTTGGGAGTTAAAGGGTCTAAACTTGTTGGGTCGTTGATGTTATCAACTGTAAGTGGACGACTGTTAACAATAGACATTACTTCATAGAATAGGGTCCTAAGTGAAGCATCATCTATTCTTCCGGCGTTCTTTTTCAACACTGAACTTAACACATTTCTCACAGTTCTGATTTGTCTTTCCCGAACTCCTGCTGTATGGCTTGCATTTGGAGAATTCATATGAAAATCACACTGTTTCTCTAACAAATACTCAGTTACCTTTTCTTTATCGATCTCTTTTTGCGCTTTCTTCAATTGATTCTTCGCTCTGACAAGATCTCTGACGGTACCTCTAATGGCTATGGAACATCTCAAGGCGTTAACCACCTCAGCCCCCAGTGCTTAAACACCCTGAAAGACCAGGCCACTTTTTACACTTCTGACCTACACTACTTTCACCGTTTATTGCTCGGTCATGCAACTTACCACCCAAATGAATTTTACCTCCTTTTCTTCTCACTAATAGAGCTTTCATTTGGTGGTATTTCATTGCTGCTGACATTTTTACTTTTTTTGTTATTAATCGAAATTTTACGATTTTTTTGCAAAAAAATGACATTTTTCACTTTCAGTTGTCAAATTTTGCAAAAAAAACGAGATCCATATAGAAATTTTTCTCTAAATTTATTGTTCTACATGTCTTTGATAAAAAAAAAATGTTTGGGTAAAAAAAAAAAATGGTTTGGGTAAAAGTTATAGCGTTTACAAACTATGGTACAAAAATGTGAATTTCCGCTTTTTGAAGCAGCTCTGACTTTCTGAGCACCTGTCATGTTTCCTGAGGTTCTACAATGGCCAGACAGTACAAACACCCCACAAATGACCCCATTTCGGAAAGTAGACACCCTAAGGTATTCGCTGATGGGCATAGTGAGTTCATAGAACTTTTTATTTTTTGTCACAAGTTAGCGGAAAATGATGATTTTTATTTTATTTATTTTTTTCTTACAAAGTCTCATATTCCACTAACTTGTGACAAAAAATAAAAACTTCCATGAACTCACTATGCCAATCAGCGAATACCTTGGGGTCTCTTCTTTCCAAAATGGGGTCACTTGTGGGGTAGTTATACTGCCCTGGCATTCTAGGGGCCCAAATGTGTGGTAAGGAGTTTGAAATCAAATTCTGTAAAAAATGACCTGTGAAATCCGAAAGGTGCTCTTTGTAATATGGGCCCCTTTGTCCACCTAGGCTGCAAAAAAGTGTCACACATGTGGTATCTCCGTACTCAGGAGAAGTTGGGGAATGTGTTTTGGGGTGTCATTTTACATATACCCATGCTGGGTGAGAGAAATATCTTGGCAAAAGACAACTTTTCCCATTTTTTTTTATACAAAGTTGGCATTTGACCAAGATATTTCTCTCACCCAGCATGGGTATATGTAAAATGACACCCCAAACCACATTCCCCACCTTCTCCCGATTACGGAGATACCAGATGTGTGACACTTTTTTGCAGCCTAGGTGGGCAAAGGGGCCCATATTCCAAAGAGCACCTTTCGGATTTCACTGGTCAGTTTTTACAGAATTTGATTTCAAACTCCTTACCACACATTTGGGCCCCTAGAATGCCAGGGCAGTATAAATACCCCACAAGTGACCCCATTTTGGAAAGAAGAGACCCCAAGGTATTCGCTGATGGGCATAGTGAGTTCATGGAAGTTTTTATTTTTTGTCACAAGTTAGTGGAATATGAGACTTTGTATGAAAAAAAATAAAAATAAAAAATCATAATTTTCCACTAACTTGTGACAAAAAATAAAAAATTCTAGGAACTCGCCATGCCCCTCACGGAATACCTTGGGGTGTCTTCTTTCCAAAATGGGGTCACTTGTGGGGTAGTTATACTGCCCTGGCATTTTCCAGGGGCCCTAATGTGTGGTATGTAGGTAAATGACCTGTGAAATCCGAAAGGTGCTCTTTGGAATGTGGGCCCCTTTGCCCACCTAGGCTGCAAAAAAGTGTCACACATCTGGTATCGCCGTACTCAGGAGAAGTTGGGGAATGTGTTTTGGGGTGTCATTTTACATATACCCATGCTGGGTGAGAGAAATATCTTGGAAAAAGACAACTTTTCCCATTTTTTTATACAAAGTTGGCATTTGACCAAGATATTTATCTCACCCAGCATGGGTATATGTAAAATTACACCCCAAAACATATTCCCCAACTTCTCCTGAATACGGATTTACCACATGTGTGACACTTTTTTGCAACCTAGGTGGGCAAAGGGGCCCAAATTCCTTTTATGAGGGCATTTTTAGACATTTGGATACCAGACTTCTTCTCACGCTTTGGGGCCCCTAAAATGCCAGGGCAGTATAAATACCCCACATGTGACCCCATTTTGGAAAGAAGACACCCCAAGGTATTCAATGAGGGGCATGGCGAGTTCATTGAAAAATAAAATTTTTGGCACAAGTTAGCGGAAATTGATTTTTTTGATTTTGTTCTCACAAAGTCTCCCTTTCCGCTAACTTGGGACAAAAAGTTCAATCTTTCATGGACTCAATATACCCCTCAGCGAATACCTTGGGGTGTCTTCTTTCCAAAATGGTGTTATTTGTGGTGTGTTTGTACTGCCCTGGCATTTGAGGGTCTCCGCAATCATTACATGTATGCCCAGCATTAGGAGTTTCTGCTATTCTCCTTATATTGAGCATACGGGTAATGATATATTTTTTTTCCGTTCAGCCTCTGGGCTGAAAGAACAAATGAACGGCACAGATTTCTTCATTCGCATCGATCAATGTGGATGAAAAAATCTCTGCCAAAAAAAGAAAAAGGAGGGGAAAGGCGTCTGCCAGGACATAGGAGCTCCGCCCAACATCCATACCCACTTAGCTCGTATGCCCTGGCAAACCAGATTTCTCCATTCACATCAATCGATGTGGATGAATAAATCATTGCCGGGATTTTTTTTTTAATATATACAAAGTGTTTGCCAAAGTATATGAACACCGCCACCTCCTCAGCTCATATGCCTCGGCAAACATATCTTTTACTGCAGAGGAGAAATCTCGTCTTGCAGCGCCGCATACACCGACTTGCGTGTAATCTGACAGCAGCGCAATGCTTCTGTCCGAATGCACATCAGTGCTGCAGCTGGTCGATCGGTTGGTCCACCTGGAAGGTAAAAAAAACAAAACAAAAAAGAAAAAACCAGGCCGCAAAGCAATAACTTTATTAACTTTAGAACAGAACATATTAACTTTTTTTTAACTTTTTTAACTTTTTTACTTACCGGTAATTTTTTTTTTGTTTAGTTTTTTTTACCTTTATAGAACAAACCTCTCCTTCCCCATGGGACAATGTGCAAAGCGCAAATCGCCCAAAGATGTGGCGAAGTACGTTATGCACTTTATCCCAGGTGAAAGGAGAGGTTTGCAGCAGCTGTGAGTAAAAGGGCCCTAATAGCCCTGTGTGCCTGTCCTGGTGAGATGTGATCCCTATGCTAGGTGTACCTGTGTGTGGTACTTCCGGAAACACTCTCCATAGCATAGGGCAGGGTGGTCAGGACAGTCAGGACAGAAATAGCGGGTGTCACGCCTTATTCCACTCCTGCTACAGACACGACATTTTTTTCGGGGTGACGGTTGGGTTGAGGTACCAGCAACGACACTGGGGAAATGTCGCTCGTGTAGACGGCTAACTACACTGGTGGATGGGGCCACGGAACCTCCTGGGTAAATGAGGTTCTCGATGATCTCTTCCTGGAATTTGAGGAAGGATCCTGTTCTCCCAGCCTTACTGTAGAGAACAAAACTATTATACAGCGCCAATTGAATTAAATATACAGACACCTTCTTATACCAGCGTCTGGTTCTGCGGGAAACTAAATACGGAGACAACATCTGGTCATTGAAGTCCACCCCTCCCATGAGCGCATTATAGTCGTGGACTGAGAGGGGCTTTTCAATGACACGGGTTGCTCGCTCAATTTGTATTGTCGTGTCTGCGTGAATGGAGGAGAGCATGTAAACGTCACGCTTGTCTCTCCATTTCACCGCGAGCAGTTCTTCGTTACACAAGGCAGCCCTCTCCCCCCTTGAAAGACGGGTGGTTACAAGCCGTTGGGGGAAGCCCACGCGACTAGTTTGCGCGGTGCCACAGGCGCAAATCCGTTCTAGAAACAAATGCCTAAAGAGGGCCACACTTGTGTAAAAATTGTCCACATAAAGATGGTGCCCCTTGCCGAATAAGGGTGACACCAAGTCCCAGACTGTCTTCCCACTGCTCCCCAGGTAGTCAGGGCAACCGACCGGCTCCAGGGTCTGATCTTTTCCCTCATAGATCCGAAATTTGTGGGTATAGCCTGTGGCCCTTTCACAGAGCTTATACAATTTGACCCCATACCGGGCGCGCTTGCTTGGGATGTACTGTTTGAAGCCAAGGCGCCCGGTAAAATGTATTAGGGACTCGTCTACGCAGATGTTTTGCTCAGGGGTATACAAATCTGCAAATTTCTGGTTGAAATGGTCTATGAGGGGCCGAATTTTGTGGAGCCGGTCAAAAGCTGGGTGGCCTCTGGGACGGGAGGTGGTGTTGTCGCTAAAATGCAGGAAACGCAGGATGGTCTTAAATCGTGTCCTGGACATAGCAGCAGAGAACATGGGCATGTGATGAATCGGGTGCGTTGACCAATATGACCGCAATTCATGCTTTTTTGTCAGGCCCATGTTGAGGAGAAGGCCCAAAAAAATTTTAATTTCGGAAACTTGGACTGGTTTCCACCGGAAAGGCTGGGCATAAAAGCTTCCCGGGTTGGCGGATATAAATTGTGTGGCATATTGGTTGGTCTCTGCCACGACTAAGTCCAAGAGCTCCGCAGTCAAGAACAGCTCAAAAAATCCCAGTGCCGAACCGATTTGAGCCGTCTCAACCCGAACTCCAGACTGGGTGGTGAAAGGGGGAACTACTGGTGCGGCTGAAGTTGGGGACTGCCAATCAGGGTTTGCCAGCACCTCAGGTATTCTAGGGGCTCTACGGGCCTGTCTGTGCGGTGGCTGCGACGGGGTAACTAGTGCACGTGCCACCGTACCAGCTTCAACTGCCCTTCTGGTGCTCGCCACGTCACCATGTTGTACGGCAGTGCTGGTACTAGGTCCAGGGAGGGCTGCGCTGCTGGTGTATGCCTCACCACGTGATCCGGCAGCGCCAGCCCCACTCTGCTGCTCTTGAAGCGGATCCTGCATAACCTGTGGTCTAGCGACATGGGGCCGGGTACGCCTGGTGCTGCCAGGGACCTCCACCTCCTCGTCCGAACTTTGGGTCAGAGAGCCACTGCTTTCCACAGGTTCATATTCTGACCCGCTAGATTCGTCAGATGAGGGTTCCCATTCCTCATCCGACTGGGTCAGAATCCTGTAGGCCTCTTCAGAAGAATACCCCCTGTTTGACATTTTGGACTACTAAATTTAGGGGTATTCCCTGAGACTACCCAAGAAAAAAAGCAAGCCTGTCTTACAAAGGGGAGGCTAGCGAAGTACCGGAGGCCGCTGCGGTTGATAAAAAATATCAAAACTGATTTTTGTTATCGCCGCAGCGCGTGTAAAGTAAATGTGCAGTGATCAAAAAACAATTTTTTTTTTGTCACTGCGGTGGGGCGGGCGTGGGTGAACGCACATGTGGGCGACCGATCAGGCCTGATCGGGCAAACACTGCGTTTTGAGTGGAGGGCGAGCTAAGGTGACACTAATACTATTATAGATCTGACCGTGATCAGTTTTGATCACTTACAGATACTATAAAAGTACAAATGCTGATTAGCGATACGCTAAACAGCGAATAAGTGACTGCGGTGGGGTGGGCGCTAACTGACGCTAACTACCTAACCAAGGGGCCTAAACTATCCCTAAAACCTAACAGCCAATACTAGTGAAAAAAAAAGTGACAGTTTACACTGATCACTTTTTGTCTTTCACTAAGTGATTGACAGGGGGCGATCAAGGGGTTAATTAGGATGATGGGGGTGATGGAGGGTGATCTGGGGCTAAGGTGTAGTGTTGGTGGGTACTCACAGTGATCTCTGCTCCTCTGCTGGAACCAACCGACGAAAAGGACCAGCAGAGAAGCCATATAACAGATCATATTTACTAATATAATGTGTTATCTGGCTTGTGATTGGATTTTTTGAAAATCGCCAGCCTGCCAGCCAATGATCGTGGCTGGCAGGCTGGTGACGAAATACTTCTTTAACTTTTGCCGGCCCGCGATGCGCATGCGCGGGCCGGCAATGCACGAAATCTCGCGTCTCGCCAGAGGACGCACCGGCGCGTCCACCCAGAACAACAGGACCGCCGCAAAGACGCAATCCTGCGTACGGCGGTCCTGAGGAGGTTAAAGAATGAGTCAGTTGACATATCCTCTAACATTTCCAGGTGAATCGCTCTGGAGCTCAGACATGTAAATATTAGTCCATATCTCTTGTACTCCTTGCGGTTCTGTTTGGTGATGAATGGGCCAAAACAATCCATTCCGCTATAAAGAAATGGTGGTGATGGGTTTACACGATCTGCCGGTAAATCTGCCATTCTTTGCTCTTCTGTAGGTCTACTTGCTTTCTGCAGACTACACATTTACTTATATACTTTGCTATAACTTTGCTTCCTTTCACAATCCAGTAACCACCTTCTCTCAAACAGCTTTGGGTAAAGCTTCTTCCTTGATGCAAGAATATGTAGTGGTAGTGATCAATAATCAATCTTGTGAAGGTAGAGTTTTTGGGTAGAATTGCTGGATGCTTCACTCTGCTAGGTAACGATGCATTTTCCAGTCTCCCTCTCACCTTCAGTATACCATCCTGCAGAACAAGATTAAGCTTGTACAATGGGTGGTTGTTTGGAGGCCTTTTAGGTTCTTGACTAAGTCTCCTCAACTCTTCACTGTAGAATCTCTGTTGAATGAGTCTTATGAATTCTTCAGCTTTCATTCTTTCTTCTACATGCAATGATTCCTTCTTTCTGATTCCATTTGCCAAACTTTGAATTTGAGCTACTATGTTTATGACTGAATTCCATTTTGAACATCTGGCTAGTCTTTCAAGTATGTCATCTTGACACTTGGCAGCAGTGCTCAATGTTTGTACAGTCGTGGCCAAAAGTTTTGAGAATTACATAAATATTGGAAAAGTTGCTGCTTAAGTTTTTATAATAGCAATTTGCATCTACTCCAGAATGTTATGAAGAGTTATCAGATGAATTGCATAGTCCTTCTTTGCCATGAAAATTAACTTAATCCCAAAAAAAACCTTTCCACTGCATTTCATTGCTGTCATTAAAGGACCTGCTGAGATCATTTCAGTAATCGTCTTGTTAACTCAGGTGAGAATGTTGACGAGCACAAGGCTGGAGATCATTATGTCAGGCTGATTGGGTTAAAATAGCAGACTTGACCTGTTAAAAGGAGGGTGATGCTTGAAATCATTATTCTTCCATTGTTAACCATGGTGACCTGCAAAGAAACGCGTGCAGCCATCATTGCGTTGCATAAAAATGGCTTCACAGGCAAGGATATTGTGGCTACTAAGATTGCACCTCAATCAACAATTTATAGGATCATAAAGAACTTCAAGGAAAGAGGTTCAATTCTTGTTAAGAAGGCTTCAGGGCGTCCAAGAAAGTCCAGCAAGCGCCAGGATCGTCTCCTAAAGAGGATTCAGCTGCGGGATCGGAGTGCCACCAGTGCAGAGCTTGCTGAGGAATGGCAGCAGGCAGGTGTGAGCGCATCTGCACGCACAGTGAGGCGAAGACTTTTGGAAGATGGCCTGGTGTCAAGAAGGGCAGCAAAGAAGCCACTTCTCTCCAAAAAAAACATCAGGGACAGATTGATCTTCTGCAGAAAGTATGGTGAATGGACTGCTGAGGACTGGGGCAAAGTCATATTCTCCGATGAAGCCTCTTACCGATTGTTTGGGGCATCTGGAAAAAGGCTTGTCCGGAGAAGAAAAGGTGAGCGCTACCATCAGTCCTGTGTCATGCCAACAGTAAAGCATCCTGAGACCATTCATGTGTGGGTTGCTTCTCATCCAAGGGAGTGGGCTCACTCACAATTTTGCTAAAAACACAGCCATGAATAAAAAATGGCACCAAAACACCCTCCAACAGCAACTTCTTCCAACAATCCAAGAACAGTTTGGTGAAGGACAATGCATTTTCCAGCACGATTGAGCACCGTGCCATGAGGCAAAAGTGATAACTAAGTGGCTCGGGGACCAAAACGTTGACATTTTGGGCCCATGGCCTGGAAACTCCCCAGATCTTAATCCCATTGAGAACTTTTGGTCAATCCTCAAGAGGCGGGTGGACAAACAAAAACCCACTAATTCTGACAAACTCCAAGAAGTGATTATGAAAGAATGGGTTGCTATAAGTCAGGAATTGGCCCAGAAGTTGATTGAGAGCATGCCCAGTCGGATTGCAGAGGTCCTGAAAAAGAAGGGCCAACACTGCAAATACTGACTCTTTGCATAAATGTCATGTAATTGTCGATAAAAGCCTTTGAAACGTATGAAGTACGTGTAATTATATTTCACTACATCACAGAAGCAACTGAAACAAAGATCTAAAAGCAGTTTAGCAGCAAACTTTGTGAAAACTAATATTTGTGTCATTCTCAAAACTTTTGGCCACGACTGTACAACTTTTACTTCTGGATCACCCATAGACAATTCTGTGTAACCTTTACTGGGCGTGATTTCCTTTTCCCAAAGGAACTCTGGGCCTGTGAACCAATTTAAATTTATTCAATTCAGTTACATTCAGGCCTCTTGAAGCATGATCTGCTGGGTTATGCTTTGTGTCAATGTGATGCCAATGTTCCAGATTTGTTATTTCCTGAATTTTCTCAACTCTGTTGGTCGACAAAGATATGGAATCTTTGGGCTTCGTTGTTTATGTATCCTAGGACATCTTGTGATTCTGTCCAAAAATATTCTTCATCTATTTTCAATTCCAATTTTTCTCAGAAACTTGCTTACTGATACTGAAACAACAGCTGCTTTCTGTTCAAATTTTGGTATTGTCTGAATACTGGTAGGCGCAACTCTGGCCTTCCCCATAACCATAATCTTTTCTTCTCCTATTAATCTGATGTAGGAGCACTGACCATAACCATAACTACTGGCATTTGAAAAGTGAAGAAGTTCTATTTTCTTGGACTTTCCGAAATCATGAGGTACAAAACATCTGGGTATCCGAACTTCTCTCAAGTTTTGCAAGTCTCTTGTCCAACTGTCCCACCTTGGCCTCAAATTTTCAGGTAAGGACTCATCCCATCCCAACTTGTGTCTGCATAATTCTTGCAGTATTTCTTTTGCTCTGAGGATTACTGGGGCCAATAATCCCAATGGATCAAATATAGAAGCCACTGCGGAAAGAATGCTTCGTCTAGTTGCAACTTTCTCCTCAATAGATACTTCAAAGAAGAACTTGTTGTTCTCTACATTCCATCCCAATCCAAGTACGTTCTGAACTGGAAGATGATCATAATTGAAATCTACATTCTTCATTGTTGCTGCACGTTCAGAGTCACTGATGGATTCCAGTACCTCTCTGTTCTTTGAGATGAATTTGTGAAGCGCAGGTTTCCTCTTGCGCATAACTCTTGGCTTTCTTTCACTAGTTTGATTGCAGATTCTGTGGACTAGACTTATGAGACCATCATCTACAGTACAGACCAAAAGTTTGGACACACCTTCTCATTCAAAGAGTTTTCTTTATTTTCATGACTATGAAAATTGTAGATTCACACTGAAGGCATCAAAACTATGAATTAACACATGTGGAATTATATACATAACAAACAAGTGTGAAACAACTGAAAATATGTCATATTCTAGGTTCTTCAAAGTAGCCACCTTTTGCTTTGATTACTGCTTTGCACACTCTTGGCATTCTCTTGATGAGCTTCAAGAGTTAGTCCCCTGAAATGGTTTTCACTTCACAGGTGTCCCCTATAAGGTTTAATAAGTGGGATTTCTTGCCTTATAAATGTGGTTGGGACCATCAGTTGCGTTGAGGAGAAGTCAGGTGGATACACAGCTGATAGTCCTACTGAATAGACTGTTAGAATTTGTATTATGGCAAGAAAAAAGCAGCTAAGTAAAGAAAAACGAGTGGCCATCATTACTTTAAGAAATGAAGGTCAGTCAGTCAGCCGAAAAATTGGGAAAACTTTGAAAGTAAGGGCTATTTGACCATGAAGGAGAGTGATGGGGTGCTGCGCCAGATGACCTGGCCTCCACAGTCACCGGACCTGAACCCAATCGAGATGGTTTGGGGTGAGCTGGACCGCAGAGTGAAGGCAAAAGGGCCAACAAGTGCTAAGCATCTCTGGGAACTCCTTCAAGACTGTTGGAAGACCATTTCAGGGGACTACCTCTTGAAGCTCATCAAGAGAATGCCAAGAGTGTGCAAAGCAGTAATCAAAGCAAAAGGTGGCTACTTTGAAGAACCTAGAATATGACATATTTTCAGTTGTTTCACACTTGTTTGTTATGTATATAATTCCACATGTGTTAATTCATAGTTTTGATGCCTTCATAGTCATGAAAATAAAGAAGGTGTGTCCAAACTTTTGGTCTGTACTGTACATAAAAGTTTTTCTTCAGAAAATTTGCTGCTGCTGGGCAATCCTTTTCATTCTGATTGGCCAGGTACTTCATACCATAATTGGCGCAACCTGGAGATGATGCTGCTCCAAACAAGTGTACTTTCATTCTGTATTCTGCTGGCTCTGTATCTGTATCTCCGTCCTCCCACCATAGAAACCTCAGGAAGTCTCTATCTTCATTTTTCACATGAAACTGGTGGAACATCTTTTCAACGTCACACATGACCGCTACGGGATACTTTCTGAATCTACAGAGTACTCCAGGCAGAGTGTTTGTAAGATCTGGTCCTTTTAGTAGATGCTCATTCAATGCAACACTATTGTACTGTACTTTGCTGAGCAATCAAATACTACTCTAATCCTATCTGGTTTCTTTGAGTGGTAAACACCTTGATGTGGGATGTACCACACTTCTCCTCTTTAGGTTGGTTATAAACTTTCTCTGCATGTTCTTCTTCGAGGATGCCTTCCATGAATTTCAAATAATCCTGCTTGAATTTGGGATCTATTCCCATCTTTTTCTTCAAACATTTCAATCTTGCTAGGGCAAGATTTCTGTTATTTGGCAGATGAGGTCGTTCTCTAAAAGGTAAGGGCATTTCAAGATGACCTTGTTGATTCTGGTGAATACTTTCTTCTAGAGTGTGCACGAACTTTGTCTTCTTGAGATGCACTCTTTTCTTTAGAACTTGTATTTGCATAGTTGGATTCAAGGATCTTGATTACTTTTGCTGGACTTACAGTTGGTAACTCTTGGACAGATATTCGATGACACAATCCTGTCACCTGTCTTGAGTTTGCGATCTGCTGTTATCCTCCAACAACACCCCATCCTAGATCAGTTTGAACAGCGTAGGGTTCACCCTTTCGTGGTACCAAGGCTTCGGGACAATCGTAGCCTATCAACAGTCCAATACCAAACTCCTTTAATGGGGACATTTCATGAGATATGACAGATAGGTGCTCCCATTTATTGGCTGTTTTACAGGTAGGTATGCGATCTCGATCTAGAGGTATATCGTCTTTTGTATAAGCTGGATCTAATGTGCAGTTTGAATAAAGTCCTCTAACTGTCTTTTGACCCTTTGACTGTAAACTAATGTGTCTCTTCCCGTCATTGTGGTGAGTTTGAGTTTCACTGGTTCTGTAGACACTTGTAATTTCTTGCAGATTTCTTGATCAATGAAGGTGACCTCACTTTGGGCATCCATTAGTGCATAGGCGTATACCTTCTTGTTCCTCCTTTTAGGATTTGAAATGCACACTGGTACAATCATTGCTGTGCCATTGCTTTCTCCTTCCCTCACTCTGCAAGAGAATACCTATACGTTATTTCCTTCCTCAGTATCTTTAGGTATTGAGGATTTATCTTTCTTTGGACGTTCTACATGTAGTGGTGTAGAATGGCGTCCTTTGCAAACGCTGCATGTGGCCTTTTGCCTACACTCCTCCTTAGTAACATGACCTTTTCTTAGGCATCCGAAACACAGTTGGTTATCCAGCACAATTTTTTTTCTTTTCATCTGGGGACTTCTTCAATTATTGGCACTTGTGTATGGAGTGGTTCTCTCCACAGAACATACACTTGAAGGTAGTCTGAAGATTTGTTGCTTCTGTCTCTCTACTGATCCCAGTAGTGACTTTGAACTTGTTCTCGTAGGTATCTGGACCTTTAGCTGCTGTGTTGGTTGCAAAGCTAGTTGCTCTGGCACATCTTATCTCTCTTGCAGGCCTTTCTTCTAAGGATTTTAAGATGTAAGATGTTACTGGATTACATGCTATCCGTGCTTCGTCATTGACGTACTCACAGAACTCTTTAAAACTTGGGAAGTTCTCACCTAGATCTAACTTTTCAGTCACATAGTGATTCCATCTAGAAGCCACTTCTTCAGGTAGCTTAGTTAGCATCCTGTGGTTTTCCAGATAGTCGTTCAGTACTTCCAGTCCTTTAACATGTGGGATGGCATTGCTGCATGCTTGCAGGAAGTCACCATACTTTTGGAGTCTGAAGTGTTCTTTAGGACCTATTTTAGGCCAGTTATTCAGTTTGTCTCTAAAGGCTCTTTGTACTAAGAAAGGATGACCATATCTTGCATTTCATTTATCCCAAGCTTGCTTGTAGGCTTCTTCGTCTTTTCTATAGAAGTTACTTTCAAGAACTTCCTGTCTTCTCCACCAACATATCTCTGAAGGTAGAATAACTTGTAAACTGGACTGAAGCAATGATGCTCAATGATCATTTCAAAGCTTGCCTTCCACTCTATGAACTTCATTACGTCTCCTGAAAATACAATGGGTTCCGGAACGGGAACTCTAGCGAGGACTGTTCGCTGTGGTCTTGCTGGGACAATGGTTGTAACACTCTCCTGAGCATTGCCATGGCATCTAGGAATAGAATCACCCAGTTCTATTTTCTCACTTACTTCCGAATTAGGGGAGTCCTTTTCTTCATCTTTTCCAGTACAGAGAGAGGATAAATTCACACACCTTTTTCCTGACACTGGACTAGGCCTCTCTTTGTTTTTTATGAGCAGTGATAGAAGGATAATAACTTATTTCTTCACTACATGCTGGAGATTTACTTCCATTTTCCAAGGCATATGAAGGAAAGTAGGAGTCTGTTTCTTCACTTAGTACAGATTTGAACCTTTGACTACTCTGATTCATATCCTCCTCGTGTACTCTGAGTCTGGCTTCTATGATCCTAACTTCTTTCTGCCTTTTCAAGACTTTTCATCTGTTGGCGCTGTCCCTCGATTTCAGCTTCCATCTGATGGCGTTGTGCATCCTTTTCAGCCATCAGTTGGCGCTGCGCCGGGATGGCAGCTTCCTTTTCAATTTCTGCTCTCTTGACAGCAATTTGTTCAGCTAATTCCTTTCTTTTGGCTGAAGTATTTGAGGACCCTGATATGTGGGTGGCACTTCTGCTAGCGAAGGAAGTCACACTTGAGATTGTGGTTCCACCTAAGGACTTGGCATAGTCTCTCATAAAAAGCTCATTCATTCTACTGTTTGCTTCATCATAGTTTTCTGCACATAGTTCTCTCATGAGCTTTACTAAATCTTTAGTGACCGCAGTACATGTGTCTATGTTCCTTACAATATCCTGGGAAGGTGTCGTAAATGACCGCAGGTTGACATATGCTGCCATAAGCTCTGATTCTGATTCTTCTACCGTCTCTACCCATATCACTCAAGTTCCTTTTTATACTTTCTTTCTTTAGCTTTCTATGAATGTCTTTAATGTATAATTTCCACTTCTCATGCATTCTGGCAAACTTTTTTCCTTTTTAATGCTGCTTCTTGCTCCAAATTTTCCAGCATCTTTGGGGTCTGTTTTCTGGCACGTGATGAACGTCTTAGTTCATCTGCTTGGGCTATATTTGTTTGAGGCAAGACTAATGCTGCATCAGAGTCTTCTACCTCAGACAGGTTCCCTTGCTCTTCAACTTCTACTCTATCTATCTTTGTATCCTCTAACAGTGGCATGGTAATACTAGGCTCAGACATTTTACTTTAAATGCTATAACAATCAATACAAATATTAAGAGTCCTTTCACTTTAAATGCAATATTGACAAATGCAAAAATAAATGACCTTTACTTTAAATGCAAGAGTCCGTGTAATACAAACTGTCCTTTTTTTTACTTTAAAGTATTTTATCTGAACACAAACATTTCTCTTTATGCCAAAGACTATATGCAATGATAAGTAATAAAGGAAAGCTCTGACCTTATTCTGAAGAGCAGGATACTGCGATCTAAAGGTTGCTGGAACAAATGTCTGTCTTAAAGGAGACTTGTCTTTTCTTGATGTGATGCTCTGTGCAGCCTCGCGATGCTCTGTGCAGCCTCGCGATGCTCTGTGCAGCCTCGCGATGCTCTGTGCAGCCTCGCGATGCTCTGTGCAGCCTCGCGATGCTCTGTGCAGACTGTGGCACTGCGCAGCACACTGTGGCAGGCGCAGCACTATGAGGTGCCTTTTGCGCTATGGCATTAGAATAATTTTGTTATCTCTGACTTTTAGTCTAACCAGACTGTCTGTTACTCTGTAATTCCTCTAGCGCCGTTCCATGGAAATAGTAGGTTTAAAGAGCACAGCAAATGCTTGAAATAACTTCTTTATTAATTTCAACTTTTCTTCATATATAACACTGCCGCCTCCGCAGCAGATAATCCATGTACAAAACACGTGTTGAAAAGATATCACAAAATGGCGGTATGCATAAGATGGTGGTTCAAGTGTTCAATCTTGTCATTCAACATAAAATGGTGGATATATTTCTCTCTTCAGTATCTGTACTCTCACTTTAGGTTATTTAAGCACTTTATGATCTCTCTGAGAGGTATATCTGAGGTCTAACTAATAGTTCTTCTTGCAGTATGCAGTTAGCAGTGACTATTTGCAGATTGGTTGAGTATGATCTGGTATGGTTGTATGCAATTTGGATTGCAATATGGAATCTGAATGCTTGCAATTGTATTTGCAATTGAATTTAGTGGAACTGTAAGTAAACACACATATAATTGGTTCAGTATACAGTTCTAATCACAATACTAACGATATGAACATTTATATAACTGTTCTAAATACCTATTTTGGCCTCTTGTTCCCACAAAAACACAGCTCTTAGCGAAGTGAATGTCTCTTCAGCTCCTGGCTCTGGTGAATAATGATTCTAGCAGCACCTGCTAGGGGAATTCCCAGACAGGCTGTGTGTGAGGCTGGCTGTGATTTGGTGAAAACTCTTGCTGTGTGAGAAGCTGGCTGTGATTGGTCTAGACTTCTGCCCAACAATAACAGATTAACACTATGCTTTCTGTTGTTTCTGCTGTGTCACTGAGCTTACCTTGCATTACAAAATGAATCTTAAAGGCATATTATCTTTTTCTGCTTCTGTGAACACAAAATATAAGTTATATGACATCCAAAACATGATGTCACAGTAACTCTGCTTTTGTCTTTAACACATAAACATAGGAACTGTATTAAGGTTATTAGCAGGTTTAGGTGTATACACATATAAGCTATACTAGCAACCTAGGACAGGTCTTAGTTGGCCAGCTACATGCTTAAATTCCAGTTCACACCTCATGGAGGCACCACTAGATGTTATCCTAACCCAATGTGCACAGCTTTATAGGGCAGTTCCATTTGTTGTAGTGCTTGTGTCAAGGCTGAATATAGGTATGCTAAAACCGCTTGTTGCCTTGGTCCAGAAAGCGGGTGGGTGGTCACCAATTCCTCACTGGTAGGTATCATATAAACCAGTCTTCAGAAGGCTGTGACAAACGTATCCTCTTCTGGCCATCTATCCTACACACAATCAAACACAGTGGCCTTTACTCCTGATCATTATAATTAGAGATGAGTGAAGTTTTGAAAAATTCAATTCGGCACCTAAGCCAAAGTTCGCTAAGAAAATTGATTTTGTTTCGAATTAATTGGTCACAAATTGCTATAAATCGGGTCTACCCAAGCCAATTTTGCCTTGGGGTACGGCCAGACAGAGTGGCCATGCTGCAGTAAAGAACCATATGGCTAATTAGCCTGCAGCTGCCTGTAATTTAACCACTTCAGCCCCCAGTGCTTAAACACCCTGAAAGACCAGGCCACTTTTTACAATTCTGCACTACACTACTTTCACCGTTTATTGCTCGGTCATGCAACTTACCACCCAAATGAATTGGACCTCCTTTTCTTCTCACTAATAGAGCTTTCATTTGGTGGTATTTCATTGCTGCTGACATTTTTACTTTTTTTGTTATTAATCGAAATTTAACGATTTTTTTGCAAAAAAATGACATTTTTCACTTTCAGTTGTCAAATTTTGCAAAAAAAACGAGATCCATATAGAAATTTTTCTCTAAATTTATTGTTCTACATGTCTTTGATAAAAAAAAAATGTTTGGGTAAAAAAAAAAAAATGGTTTGGGTAAAAGTTATAGCGTTTACAAACTATGGTACAAAAATGTGAATTTCCGCTTTTTGAAGCAGCTCTGACTTTCTGAGCACCTGTCATGTTTCCTGAGGTTCTACAATGCCCAGACAGTACAAACACCCCACAAATGACCCCATTTCGGAAAGTACACACCCTAAGGTATTCGCTGATGGGCATAGTGAGTTCATAGAACTTTTTATTTTTTGTCACAAGTTAGCGGAAAATGATGATTTTTATTTTATTTATTTTTTTCTTACAAAGTCTCATATTCCACTAACTTGTGACAAAAAATAAAAACTTCCATGAACTCACTATGCCCATCAGCGAATACCTTGGGGTGTCTTCTTTCCAAAATGGGGTCACTTGTGGGGTAGTTATACTGCCCTGGCATTCTAGGGGCCCAAATGTGTGGTAAGGAGTTTGAAATCAAATTCTGTAAAAAATGACCAGTGAAATCCGAAAGGTGCTCTTTGTAATATGGGCCCCTTTGCCCACCTAGGCTGCAAAAAAGTGTCACACATGTGGTATTGCCGTACTCAGGAGAAGTTGGGCAATGTGTTTTGGGGTGTCATTTTACATATACCCATGCTGGGTGAGAGAAATATCTTGGCAAAAGACAACTTTTCCCATTTTTTTTATACAAAGTTGGCATTTGACCAAGATATTTATCTCACCCAGCATGGGTATATGTAAAATGACACCCCAAAACACATTCCCCAACTTCTCCTGAGTACGGAGATACCAGATGTGTGACACTTTTTTGCAGCCTAGGTGGGCAAAGGGGCCCATATTCCAAAGAGCACCTTTCAGATTTCACTGGTCATTTTTTACAGAATTTGATTTCAAACTCCTTACCACACATTTGGGCCCCTAGAATGCCAGGGCAGTATAACTACCCCACAAGTGACCCCATTTTGGAAAGAAGAGACCCCAAGGTATTCGCTGATGGGCATAGTGAGTTCATGGAAGTTTTTATTTTTTGTCACAAGTTAGTGGAATATGAGACTTTGTATGAAAAAAAAAAAAAATCATCATTTTCCACTAACTTGTGACAAAAAATAAAAAATTCTAGGAACTCGCCATGCCCCTCACGGAATACCTTGGGGTGTCTTCTTTCCAAAATGGGGTCACTTGTGGGGTAGTTATACTGCCCTGGCATTTTCCAGGGGCCCTAATGTGTGGTAAGTAGGTAAATGACCTGTGAAATCCTAAAGGTGCTCTTTGGAATATGGGCCCCTTTGCCCACCTAGGCTGCAAAAAAGTGTCACACATGTGGTATCGCCGTATTCAGGAGAAGTTGGGCAATGTGTTTTGGGGTGTCATTTTACATATACCCTTGCTGGGTGAGAGAAATATCTTGGCAAAAGACAACTTTTCCCATTTTTTTATACAAAGTTGGCATTTGACCAAGATATTTCTCTCACCCAGCATGGGTATATGTAAAATGACACACCAAAACACATTCCCCAACTTCTCCTGAGTACGGCGATACCAGATGTGTGACACTTTTTTGCAGCCTAGATGCGCAAAGGTGCCCAAATTCCTTTTAGGAGGGCATTTTTAGACATTTGGATACCAGACTTCTTCTCACGCTTTGGGGCCCCTAGAATGCCAGGGCAGTATAAATACCCCACATGTGACCCCATTTTGGAAAGAAGACACCCCAAGGTATTCAATGAGGGGCATGGCGAGTTCATAGAAATTTTTTTTTTTTTGGCACAAGTTAGCGGAAATTGATATTTTTAATTTTTTTTCTCACAAAGTCTCCCGTTCCGCTAACTTGGGACAAAAATTTCAATCTTTCATGGACTCAATATGGCCCTCACGGAATACCTGGGGGTGTCTTCTTTCCGAAATGGGGTCACATGTGGGGTATTTATACTGCCCTGGCATTCTAGGGGCCCTAAAGCGTGAGAAGAAGTCTGGAATATAAATGTCTAAAAAATTTTACGCCTTTGGATTCCGTGAGGGGTATGGTGAGTTCATGTGACAAGTTAGTGGAATATGAGACTTTGTAAGAAAAAAAAAAAAAAATTCCGCTAACTTGGGCCAAAAAAATGTCTGAATGGAGCCTTACAGGGGGGTGATCAATGACAGGGGGGGGATCAATGACAGGGGGGGTGATCAATGACAGGGGGGGTGATCAATGACAGGGGGGGTGATCAATGACAGGGGGGGTGATCAATGACAGGGGGGGGTGATCAATGACAGGGGGGTGATCAATGACAAGGGGGTGATCAGGGAGTCTATATGGGGTGATCACCCCACAGTCATTGATCACGCCCCTGTAAGGCTTCATTCAGACGTCCGGATGCGTTTTGCGGATCCGATCCATCTATCAGTGCATCCGTAAAAATCATGCGGACATCTGAATGGAGCTTTACAGGGGGGTGATCACCCCCCTGTCATTGATCACGCCCCTGTAAGGCTTCATTCAGACGTCCGGATGCGTTTTGCGGATCCGATCCATCTATCAGTGCATCCGTAAAAATCATGCGGACATCTGAATGGAGCTTTACAGGGGGGTAATCAATGACAGGGGGGTAATCAATGACAGGGGGGTGATCAGGGAGTCTATATGGGGTGATCAGGGGCTAATAAGGGGTTAATAAGTGACGGGGGGGGGTGTAGTGTAGTGTAGTGGTGCTTGGTGCTACTTTACTGAGCTACCTGTGTCCTCTGGTGGTCGATCCAAACAAAGGGGGCCACCAGAGGACCAGGTAGCAGGTATATTAGACGCTGTTATCAAAACAGCGTCTAATATACCTGTTAGGGGTTAAAAAAAACACATCTCCAGCCTGCCAGCGAACGATCGCCGCTGGCAGGCTGGAGATCAACTCTCTTACCTTCCGTTCCTGTGAGCGCGCGCGCCTGTGTGCGCGCGTTCACAGGAAATCTCGGCCATCGCGAGATGACGCATATATGCGTGACTCTGCGCAGGGCTGCCACCTCCGGAACGCGATCCTGCGTTAGGCGGTCCGGAGGTGGTTAAAGGGGTTGTCCGAGTTATGAAATAAAAATATAGCACTGTAAATCTGATGGGCAGCAATATAGAACTGAGCTAAGCAAGTTTTAGGTAAAATAAAATTATATTTCCTCATTTCCCTGGTTCTCTTCTGGCCCTTTGTTTACCTGCAATAACAACAATCTCTGCCCCTCCGCCTGTTCTGCAAAGGGCGTGAATACAAGAGCTGCCCTGAGTGATGTGTCTGAATGCTGGGAGACTCTGCAGCATGTTGTATGTGTAGGACTACAGGTCCCAGCTGTACAATGACACTGCTGATACACACAGGATCTTCTCCCTACCTTTTCTTGTGCAGAACTCCTCTTGTCTTTGAGCTCCTGTGCCCAACATTTGTCTCCTCACTGCCTGCAGCTACTCAGTAAAGCCTTCAGCCCTGAGTCTGTGCTCCTGAAGGGGTTAATCTTTCCTGAAGTACCCAGTGGGAGGGAAACACAGGGCAGAGAGCAGCAGCAGAGGGCAGAGCAGGGGAGCGTGGCCAGCACAGTGAGGTCTGTACAGACACACATCTGATCTCTAAGGCTTTGTGCATCATCAGAGCAGGGAGAGAAGATGACAGGTCATGTGACCCTCAGTGAAATCTGAGAAAACCGCAACTGGAGATAAAGTAAGTCAATTGTAAAGTCCTGTCATTTGCCTAGTTAGAAACATACAAAGAACAAAAAAATCGGACAACCCCTTTAATAATGAAGTCCGCACTCTATAGTCAGTCTTCATTGTTAAAGGCTGCGCGGAACCTTTAATGCACCTTGAAACAGGGGCAGTTGTTGGTACAGGGTTTGGCTGGTTAGGTGGGGGGGGACAATATGCATATTAATACTGTTCTGGCCTGCCATCTCCTGCAGGTTATTTGACAGTAAACACAGACTATTAATCAGCTTTGGCATACCCACTTCTCCAACCCCAGCGCTCTCCTGTCCTACAGGTGGGAGCCCTTCTTCTGCCATCTGCTTTTCCTCCTTTTCCACATCATCTACTATTAATGAGAATTTGTCATCAGAAGTATCCAGATCCTCCTCTCTGCATCTTGCTGACTTTTCTAGAACCAGGAGACCAAGAAGAATGATTTAGAAACATAGAAACATAGAATGTGTCGGCAGATAAGAACCATTTGGCCCATCTAGTCTGCCCAATATACTGAATACTATGGATAGCCCCCGGCCCTATCTTATATGAAGGATGGCCTTATGCCTATCCCATGCATGCTTAACCTCCTTCACTGTATTTGCAGCTACCACTTCTGCAGGAAGGCTATTCCATGCATCCACTACTCTCTCAGTAAAGTAATACTTCCTTATATTACTTTTAAACCTTTGCTCCTCTAATTTAAAACTGTGTCCTCTTGTGGTAGTTTTTCTTCTTTTAAATATGCTCTCTTCCTTTACTGAGTTGATTCCCTTTATGTATTTAGCAGTTTCTATCATATCCCCTCTGTCTCTTCTTTCTTCCAAGCTATACATGTTAAGGTCCTTTTAACCTTTCCTGGTAAGTTTTATCCTGCAATCCATGTACTAGTTTAGTAGCTCTTCTCTGAACTCTCTCTAGAGTATCTATATCCTTCTGGAGATATGGCCTCCAGTACTGCGCACAATACTCCAAGTGAGGTCTCACCAGTGTTCTGTACAGCGGCATAAGCACTTCACTCTTTCTACTGCTTATACCTCTCCCTATACATCCAAGCATTCTGCTGGCATTTCGTGCTGCTCTATTACATTGTCTTCCCACCTTTAAGTCTTCTGAAATAATTACTCCTAAATCCCTTTCCTCAGATACTGAGGTCAGGACTGTGTCAAATATTCTATATTCTGCCCTTGGGTTTTTACGCCCCAAGTGCATTATCTTGCACTTATCCACATTAAATTTCAGTTTCCAGAGTTCTGACCATTCTTCTAGTTTTCCTAAATCCTTTTCCATTTGGCGTTTCCCTCCAGGAACATCAACCCTGTTACATATCTTTGTGTCATCAGCAAAAAGACAAACCTTCCCATCGAGGCCTTTTGCAATATCACTTATGAAGATATTAAACAAAATCGGTCCCAGTACAGATCCCTGTGGAACCCCACTGGTAACATGACCTTGTTTTGAATGTTCTCCATTGACTACAACCCTCTGTTGTCTGTCACTCAGCCACTGCCTAATCCACTCAACAATATGGGAGTCCATGCTCAATGACTGCAGTTTATTGATAAGTCTTCTATGTGGGACAGTGTCAAAAGCCTTACTTTGTAAGAAGTAAAGCCAGCAAAAGATGAGGATGGTCATCATTAAGACCTGCCCCCCTGCACTCTTCCTACACCCAACCTGCAGTCTCCCTGCACTCTTCCTACACCCTCCCTGCACTCTTCCTACACCCTCCCTGCACTCTTCCTACACCCTCCCTGCAGTCTCCCTGCACTCTTCCTACACCCTTCCTGCACTCTTCCTACACCCTTCCTGCACTCTTCCTACACCCTCCCTGCACTCTTCCTACACCCTCCCTGCACTCTTCCTGCACTCTTCCTACACCCTCCCTGCAGTCTCCCTGCACTCTTCCTACAACCTCCCTGCACTCTTCACCCTCCCTGCACTCGTCCTACACCCTCCCTGCAGTCTCCCTGCACTCTTCCTTCACCCTCCCTGCAGTCTCCCTGCACTCTCTTCCTACACCCTCCCTGCACTCTTCCTACACCCTCCCTGCAGTCTCCCTGCACTCTCTTCCTACACCCTCCCTGCACTCTTCCTACACCCTCCCTGCAGTCTCCCTGCACTCTTCCTACACCCTCCCTGCACTCTTCCTACACCCTTCCTCCACTCTTCCTGCACTCTCTTCCTACACTCTTCCTGCACCCTCCCTGCACTCTTCCTACACCCTCCCTGCACTCTTCCTACACCCTCCCTGCACTCTTCCTACACCCTCCCTGCACTCTTCCTACACCCTCCCTGCACTCTTCCTACACCCTCCCTGCACTCTTCCTACACCCTCCCTGCACTCTTCCTACACCCTCCCTGCACTCTTCCTACACCCTCCCTGCACTCTTCCTACACCCTCCCTGCACTCTTCCTACACCCTCCCTGCACTCTTCCTACACCCTCCCTGCACTCTTCCTACACCCTCCCTGCACTCTCTTCCTACACCCTCCCTGCACTCTCTTCCTACACCCTCCCTGCACTCTCTTCCTACACCCTCCCTGCACTCTCTTCCTACACTCTCTTCCTACACCCTCCCTGCAGTCTCACTGCACTCTTCCTACACCCTCCCTGCACTCTTCCTACACCCTCCCTGCAGTCTCCCTGCACTCTTCCTACACCCTCCCTGCACTCTTCCTACAACCTCCCTGCACTCTCTTCCTACACCCTTCCTGCAGTCTCCCTGCACTCGTCCTACACCCTCCCTGCACTCTTCCTACACCCTCCCTGCACTCTTCCTACTCCCTCCCTGCACTCTCTTCCTACACCCTCCCTGCAGTCTCCCTGCACTCTTCCTACACCCTCCCTGCAGTCTCCCTGCACTCTTCCTACACCCTCCCTGCACTCTTCCTACACCCTTCCTCCACTCTTCCTGCACTCTCTTCCTACACCCTCCCTGCAGTCTCACTGCACTCTTCCTACACCCTCCCTGCACTCTTCCTACACCCTCCCTGCAGTCTCCCTGCACTCTTCCTACACCCTCCCTGCACTCTTCCTACAACCTCCCTGCACTCTCTTCCTACACCCTTCCTGCAGTCTCCCTGCACTCGTCCTACACCCTCCCTGCACTCTTCCTACACCCTCCCTGCACTCTTCCTACTCCCTCCCTGCACTCTCTTCCTACACCCTCCCTGCAGTCTCCCTGCACTCTTCCTACACCCTCCCTGCACTCTTCCTACACCCTTCCTCCACTCTTCCTGCACTCTCTTCCTACACCCTCCCTGCAGTCTCCCTGTACTCGTCCTACACCCACCCTGCACTCGTCCTACACCCACCCTGCACTCGTCCTACACCCTCCCTGCACTCTTCCTACACCCTCCCTGCAGTCTCCCTGCACTCTTCCTACACCCTCCCTGCACTCTTCCTACACCCTTCCTGCACTCTCTTCCTACACCCTCCCTGCAGTCTCCCTGCACTCTTCCTACACCCTCCCTGCACTCTCTTCCTACACCCTCCCTGCAGTCTCACTGCACTATTCCTACACCCTCCCTGCACTCTTCCTACAACCTCCCTGCACTCTCTTCCTACACCCTCCCTGCACTCTTCCTACACCCTTCCTCCACTCTTCCTGCACTCTCTTCCTACACCCTCCCTGCAGTCTCCCTGTACTCGTCCTACACCCTCCCTGCAGTCTCCCTGCTATCTTCCTACACCCTCCCTGCAGTCTCCCTGCACTCTTCCTACACCCTCCCTGCAGTCTCCCTGCACTCTCTTCCTACACCCTCCCTGCACTCTTCCTACACCCTTCCTGCACTCTTCCTGCACTCTCTTCCTACACCCTCCCTGCAGTCTCACTGCACTCTTCCTACACCCTCCCTGCACTCTCTTCCTACACCCTCCCTGCAGTCTCACTGCACTCTTCCTACACCCTCCCTGCAGTCTCCCTGCACTCTTCCTACACCCTCCCTGCAGTCTCCCTGCACTCTCTTCCTACACCCTCCCTGCACTCTTCCTACACCCTTCCTGCACTCTTCCTACACCCTCCCTGCAGTCTCCCTGCACTCTTCCTACACCCTCCCTGCACTCTCTTCCTACACCCCCCCTGCAGTCTCACTGCACTCTTCCTACACCCTCCCTGCACTCTTCCTACAACCTCCCTGCACTCTCTTCCTACACCCTCCCTGCAGTCTCCCTGCACTCTTCCTACACCCTCCCTGCACTCTCATCCTACACCCTCCCTGCAGTCTCCCTGGACTCTTCCTACACCCTCCCTGCACTCTTCCTACACCCTCCCTGCACTCTCTTCCTACACCCTTCCTGCAGTCTCCCTGCACTCGTCCTACACCCTCCCTGCACTCTTCCTACACCCT
Source organism: Bufo bufo (assembly GCF_905171765.1). Lineage (NCBI taxonomy): Eukaryota > Metazoa > Chordata > Amphibia > Anura > Bufonidae > Bufo > Bufo bufo. The sequence continues at coordinate 103,044,740 of NC_053395.1, read as the reverse complement.
CCCTGCACTCTCTTCCTACACCCTCCCTGCAGTCTCCCTGGACTCTTCCTACACCCTCCCTGCAGTCTCCCTGCACTCTTCCTACACCCTCCCTGCACTCTTCCTACACCCTCCCTGCACTCTTCCTACACCCTCCCTGCACTCTTCCTACACCCTCCCTGCACTCTTCCTACACCCTCCCTGCACTCTTCCTACACCCTCCCTGCACTCTTCCTACACCCTCCCTGCACTCTTCCTACACCCTCCCTGCACTCTCTTCCTACACCCTTCCTGCAGTCTCCCTGCACTCGTCCTACACCCTCCCTGCAGTCTCCCTACACCCTCCCTGCACTCTTCCTACACCCTCCCTGCACTCTTCCTACACCCTCCCTGCACTCTTCCTACACCCTCCCTGCACTCCTTCTACACCCTCCCTGCACTCCTTCTACACCCTTCCTCCACTCTTCCTGCACTCTCTTCCTACACCCTCCCTGCAGTCTCCCTGTACTCGTCCTACACCCACCCTGCACTCGTCCTACACCCACCCTGCACTCGTCCTACACCCACCCTGCACTCGTCCTACACCCTCCCTGCACTCTTCCTACACCCTCCCTGCAGTCTCCCTGCACTCTTCCTACACCCTCACTGCACTCTTCCTACACCCTTCCTGCACTCTCTTCCTACACCCTCCCTGCAGTCTCCCTGCACTCTCTTCCTACACCCTCCCTGCAGTCTCACTGCACTCTTCCTACACCCTCCCTGCACTCTTCCTACACCCTCTTTGCAGTCTCCCTGCACTCTTCCTACACCCTCCCTGCACTCTTCCTACAACCTCCCTGCACTCTCTTCCTACACCCTCCCTGCAGTCTCCCTGTACTCGTCCTACACCCTCCCTACACCCTCCCTGCACTCTTCCTACACCCTCCCTGCACTCTTCCTACACCCTCCCTGCACTCTTCCTACACCCTTCCTGCACTCTCTTCCTACACCCTCCCTGCAGTCTCCCTGCACTCTTCCTACACCCTCCCTGCAGTCTCCCTGCACTCTTCCTACACCCTCCCTGCAGTCTCCCTGCACTCTTCCTACACCCTCCCTGCAGTCTCCCTGCACTCTCTTCCTACACCCTCCCTGCACTCTTCCTACACCCTTCCTGCACTCTTCCTGCACTCTCTTCCTACACCCTCCCTGCAGTCTCACTGCACTCTTCCTACACCCTCCCTGCACTCTTCCTACACCCCCTACCTGCAGTCTCCCTGCACTCTCTTCCTACACCCTCCCTGCACTCTTCCTACACCCTTCCTGCACTCTTCCTGCACTCTCTTCCTACACCCTCCCTGCACTCTTCCTACACCCTCCCTGCACTCTCTTCCTACACCCTCCCTGCAGTCTCACTGCACTCTTCCTACACCCTCCCTGCAGTCTCCCTGCACTCTTCCTACAACCTCCCTGCACTCTCTTCCTACACCCTCCCTGCACTCTCTTCCTACACCCTCCCTGCAGTCTCCCTGGACTCTTCCTACACCCTCCCTGCAGTCTCCCTGGACTCTTCCTACACCCTCCCTGCAGTCTCCCTGCACTCTTCCTACACCCTCCCTGCACTCTTCCTACACCCTCCCTGCACTCTCTTCCTACACCCTCCCTGCAGTCTCCCTGCACTCGTCCTACACCCTCCCTGCAATCTCCCTGCACTCTTCCTACACCCTCCCTGCACTCTCTTCCTACACCCTCCCTGCAGTCTCCCTGGACTCTTCCTACACCCTCCCTGCAGTCTCCCTGCACTCTTCCTACACCCTCCCTGCACTCTTCCTACAACCTCCCTGCACTCGTCCTACACCCTTCCTGCAGTCTCCCTGCACTCGTCCTACACCCTCCCTGCAGTCTCCCTGCACTCTTCCTACACCCTCCCTGCAGTCTCCCTGCACTCTTCCTACACCCTCCCTGCACTCTTCCTACACCCTCCCTGCACTCTTCCTACACCCTCCCTGCACTCTTCCTACACCCTCCCTGCAGTCTCCCTGCACTCTTCCTACACCCTCCCTGCAGTCTCCCTGCACTCTTCCTACACCCTCCCTGCAGTCTCCCTGCACTCTTCCTGCAGTCTCCCTGCACTCTTCCTACACCCTCCCTGCAGTCTCCCTGCACTCGTCCTACACCCTCCCTGCAGTCTCCCTGCACTCTTCCTACACCCTCCCTGCAGTCTCCCTGCACTCTCTTCCTACACCCTCCCTGCACTCTTCCTACACCCTTCCTGCACTCTTCCTGCACTCTCTTCCTACACCCTCCCTGCAGTCTCACTGCACTCTTCCTACACCCTCCCTGCACTCTTCCTACACCCCCTACCTGCAGTCTCCCTGCACTCTCTTCCTACACCCTCCCTGCACTCTTCCTACACCCTTCCTGCACTCTTCCTGCACTCTCTTCCTACACCCTCCCTGCACTCTTCCTACACCCTCCCTGCACTCTCTTCCTACACCCTCCCTGCAGTCTCACTGCACTCTTCCTACACCCTCCCTGCAGTCTCCCTGCACTCTTCCTACAACCTCCCTGCACTCTCTTCCTACACCCTCCCTGCACTCTCTTCCTACACCCTCCCTGCAGTCTCCCTGGACTCTTCCTACACCCTCCCTGCAGTCTCCCTGCACTCTTCCTACACCCTCCCTGCACTCTTCCTACACCCTCCCTGCACTCTTCCTACACCCTCCCTGCACTCTCTTCCTACACCCTCCCTGCAGTCTCCCTGCACTCGTCCTACACCCTCCCTGCAATCTCCCTGCACTCTTCCTACACCCTCCCTGCACTCTCTTCCTACACCCTCCCTGCAGTCTCCCTGGACTCTTCCTACACCCTCCCTGCAGTCTCCCTGCACTCTTCCTACACCCTCCCTGCACTCTTCCTACACCCTCCCTGCACTCTTCCTACACCCTCCCTGCACTCTTCCTACACCCTCCCTGCACTCTTCCTACACCCTCCCTGCACTCTTCCTACACCCTCCCTGCAGTCTCCCTGCACTCGTCCTACACCCTCCCTGCATTCTCCCTGCACTCGTCCTACACCCTCCCTGCAGTCTCCCTGCACTCTTCCTACACCCTCCCTGCAGTCTCCCTGCACTCTTCCTACACCCTCCCTGCACTCTTCCTACACCCTCCCTGCAGTCTCCCTGCACTCGTCCTACACCCTCCCTGCATTCTCCCTGCACTCGTCCTACACCCTCCCTGCAGTCTCCCTGCACTCTTCCTACACCCTCCCTGCAGTCTCCCTGCACTCTTCCTACACCCTCCCTGCAGTCTCCCTGCACTCTTCCTACACCCTCCCTGCACTCTTCCTATACCCACCCTGCACTCTTCCTACAACCTCCCTGCACTCTCTTCCTACACCCTCCCTGCAGTCTCCCTGCAGTCGTCCTACACCCTCCCTGCAGTCTCCCTGCACTCGTCCTACACCCTCCCTGCACTCTTCCTACACCCTCCCTGCAGTCGTCCTACACCCTCCCTGCAGTCTCCCTGCACTCTTCCTACACCCTCCCTGCACTCTTCCTACACCCTCCCTGCACTCTTCCTACACCCTCCCTGCACTCTTCCTACACCCTCCCTGCACTCTTCCTACACCCTCCCTGCACTCTTCCTACACCCTCCCTGCAGTCTCCCTGCACTCGTCCTACACCCTCCCTGCACTCGTCCTACACCCTCCCTGCAGTCTCCCTGCACTCGTCCTACACCCTCCCTGCACTCTTCCTACACCCTCCCTGCACTCTTCCTACACCCTCCCTGCACTCTTCCTACACCCTCCCTGCACTCTTCCTACACCCTCCCTGCACTCTTCCTACATCCTCCCTGCACTCTTCCTACACCCTCCCTGCAGTCTCCCTGCACTCGTCCTACACCCTCCCTGCAGTCTCCCTGCACTCTTCCTACACCCTCCCTGCAGTCTCCCTGCACTCTTCCTACACCCTCCCTGCAGTCTCCCTGCACTCTTCCTACACCCTCCCTGCCCTCTTCCTACACCCTCCCTGCACTCTTCCTATACCCTCCCTGCACTCTTCCTACAACCTCCCTGCACTCTCTTCCTACACCCTTCCTGCAGTCTCCCTGCAGTCGTCCTACACCCTCCCTGCAGTCTCCCTGCACTCTTCCTACACCCTCCCTGCAGTCTCCCTGCACTCTTCCTACAACCTCCCTGCACTCTCTTCCTACACCCTTCCTGCAGTCTCCCTGCAGTCGTCCTACACCCTCCCTGCAGTCTCCCTGCAGTCGTCCTACACCCTCCCTGCAGTCTCCCTGCACTCTTCCTACACCCTCCCTGCAGTCTCCCTGCACTCTTCCTACAACCTCCCTGCACTCTCTTCCTACACCCTTCCTGCAGTCTCCCTGCAGTCGTCCTACACCCTCCCTGCAGTCTCCCTGCAGTCGTCCTACACCCTCCCTGCAGTCTCCCTGCACTCTTCCTACACCCTCCCTGCAGTCTCCCTGCACTCTTCCTACACCCTCCCTGCACTCTCCCTTCTTCATTATTATTCTATTAATAGTTTTCAGCGACCCGGCCCCCAGCTCATGAGCACTTGCCACATCTTTCCCTATGCTCCGCTCACAGGACAATGGCAGGGATGAGGGTTTTATAGGGCTGTGACATCACAGGGGTTGGCTATCTGCACAGCATTACGGGTGATCTTGCGTTCCCGGGATTGTCTCCTCTTCTCTTGGTTTCACTTGGTAACGCATGTATCCACCACTATGAGGCCTGAGGAAATTCGGATTTGTTTGGAATTAAAGTTTTCCTAAACTTTGGACCCAATTCTGCTTCGAATGCTTCTCTTTGCTCAACACTAATTATCTTAACGTTTTTATACATGTGGCTACAAGTATTGGATATTGCAGACACAGGTCTCTTGTGATCAGGAGTTCACATACAGATCTGTAGTTCCAGGGGACTGTCCCCAAATGTCCAGACAATCTCCTTCATTGTGAACTCACTATTCCAGGGTGTGTCCAGATCTGTGCTGGTCCATGGTTGGTTTTCTTTATCAGACCCAGGTGTATAATTGTAGAAGGCGTAGCATCCTAAATCCATAGCCGACCGATCTTACAGAAGTAGATTTCTTACATTCCTCATGGTTATTCCTTACCTTTGAGCAGTTCTCAAATAGCTTCACTTATCCTCTCCTAATATGACAGACAGGATGTTCTGTCTCGTTGTCCTTTAGGCTTTTGCCCCTTGGTATTCCTCCAGTGGTGCTGCCATGTGGGACTCCTGGAAGTCCAATTACCAGTATTTACCAGTAATTCCCCTTTTCACCTGACTCAACCCTAGGCCAAGAAAAAACACTTTGTGCCAGATTACTTTTCATAAAGATTTGCAAACTTTAAGGGCAACCCCCATTTTGCACATGAAATTGCATATTTGTGTCTTTTTGCTACACAGTTGTCACTTTTGTAAAAGTATGTGGCAATGACAGGTCCCAGAAGGCCAAACACAGTTAAGATGATTGATGGCAGTTTTTGGGTCACACCAGGTATCTACACCGGCTCCTAGCTGGCAGAGTTCAGATTTTGACCCCAAACTTGCCAGTAGCTCCAGAATTTTTAATGGGCGTGCACCTCTTGATGATTATGGCGCATCTGATGCCACCGTAAACAAGATGAAGACTGGCATTAAAACTGTCTGCGTTAATAAATCCCCCTAATATGTCTTATTAGAAGCTCTTCTCGCTCCACCATGCTAATTACATGTGTGATCTTCTGGAGCTTGTCCTTGGTCCATCATCTCATGCTTGGCTCAGGAAACTACTTGTCCTTGTTGGTCATTCTGATAGTTCATGGTCTTTTCTGCTCATGTAGAACATTCTACACAACTTCTCCAGCTATCCGGTGACATACAAATGTGTTTCACATCTATTAAATCAGGGTCAAGATCTGAGCGCGATTAATTGTACGGTAAAAGAAGAGCCCTATGTGCAGCATGACGAGCAACAGGAGGACGTTCCTGCAGAGATGGAAGAGTGGAAGGAGGACATTCCTGCAGAGATGGAAGAGTGGAAGGAGGACATTCCTGCAGAGATGGAAGAGCGGAAGGAGGACATTCCTGCAGAGATGGAAGAGTGGAAGGAGGACATTGCTGCAGATAACCCCCCAGGTGAGTGGTAACCACTAAATAAAGCAGAGAAGGTTGACAGATTCTCCTTCACTAGATGAAGCCATCACTGCTGTCAGGTAAATATCCTGTGAATGGAAATGTGATCTTGTTCTATGTGACGACACCTGATCTGCATTTAAGATGTGGACATAGAAATAGAGCTAACGACGGAAATCTTTATCTGCATAAGGACGGAGGGAAAAGCCCGCTGAAAAAGGTCTAATTACAGACCGAAACGTCGGGGAAGATAATGTGGCTTTAATATTTTTTCTACTCCTCGATATGAATAATACTGTATGGAAATAGAAGTAATGTCAACCTGTCTTTGACCATTAAAAAGAATTGCATATACTTTAACTGGAGGGCCGTGGATATTCCTATTTTCAGATGATTCTTCTCTCACGAGCACCCAGATTACAGCATTGGAGTGCAGATCGCATATTTTTATAATTACCACAGTGTATAACATCCACCCTCTAGCCGTGCAGTCTACCATTACCACAGTGTATAACATCCAGCCTCTAGCCATGCAGTCTGCCATTACCACAGTGTATAACATCCAGCCTCTAGCCATGCAGTCTACCATTACCACAGGTCTATAACATCCAGCCTCTAGCCGTGCAGTCTACCATTACCACAGGTGTATAACATCCAGCCTCTAGCCATGCAGTCTACCATTACCACAGTGTATAACAGCCAGCCTCTAACCACGCAGTCTACCATTACCACAGTGTATAACGTCCAGCCTCTAGCCGTGCAGGCAACCATTACCACAGTGTATAACATCCAGCCTCTAGCCGTGCAGTCTACCATTACCACAGTGTATAACATACAGCCTCTAGCCGTGCAGGCAACCATTACCACAGTGTATAACATCCAGCCTCTAGCCGTGCAGTCTACCATTACCACAGTGTATAACATCCAGCCTCTAGCCGTGCAGTCTACCATTACCACAGTGTATAACATCCAGCCTCTAGCCGTGCAGTCTACCATTACCACAGTGTATAACGTCCAGCCTCTAGCCGTGCAGTCTACCATTACCACAGGTGTATAACATCCAGCCTCTAGCCATGCAGTCTACCATTACCACAGTGTATAACAGCCAGCCTCTAACCACGCAGTCTACCATTACCACAGTGTATAACGTCCAGCCTCTAGCCGTGCAGGCAACCATTACCACAGTGTATAACATCCAGCCTCTAGCCGTGCAGTCTACCATTACCACAGTGTATAACATCCAGCCTCTAGCCGTGCAGTCTACCATTACCACTGTGTATAACGTCCAGCCTCTAGCCATACAGTCTACTATTACCACAGTGTATAACGTCCAGCCTCTAGCCATGTATTCTACCGTTACCACAGTGTATAACATCCAGCCTCTAGCCGTGCAGTCTACCATTACCACAGTGTATAACATCCAGCCTCTAGCCGTGCAGTCTACCATTACCACAGTGTATAACGTCCAGCCTCTAGCCATGCAGTCTACCATTACCACAGTGTATAACATCCAGCCTCTATCTATGCAGTCCACTATTACCAAGTGTATAATATCCAGCCTCTAGCCGTGAAGTCACATTTACAGACATTGGTGACAGAATGGCTTGTTGTAAAGAGTTCTCTGAATTCCAGCGTGGTCCTGTAATAGGAGCCACCGCTGCCACAAGTCACTTCCTAAAATGGAATCTTCCTAGATATTCCACCATCACCTGTGCTTAGGTGCAGTGCTCACACGATTCTGCCCCACCTCCTGGTGCTCCAACTTGCTAATTTGCATATGAATGAAAACACAGATTTCTCTGCAGTTGTTTAGCATACAGACAAAAGAAAATTGTTTTAATCAGCATGATGAGCCCTACTGTGCAGTATGCCTGGTTTAGGGTACTTTCACACTGGCGGCAGGACGGATCCGACAGGCTGTTCACCCTGTCAGATCCGTCCTGCCGCTATTTCGCCGTGCCGCCGGACTGCTGCTCAGTCCCCATTGACAATAATGGGGACGGGGGCGGAGCTTCGGCGCAGCACGGCTGTGCGCTGTGAGAGCCCGCCGGACTAAAAAGTCGGACATGCAATACTTTTAGTCCGGTGGCCTCTCACAGCGCACTGCCGTGCTGCGCCGAAGCTCCGCCCCCGTCCCCATTCTAGTCAATGGGGACGGAGCGGCAGTCCGGCGGCACGGCGAAATAGCGGCAGGACGGATCCGACAGGGTGAACAGCCTGCCGCTAGCTGAGAAAGTGAAGCGAGGTTGTCTGCAATGCTAAAAGTCCAAACAAAGGAGGAAAATAAAGAGTCAGAACAGGAAATGGAAGACATGGAGTGACTTAAAAAAATTATGCCTATGAACAAACTAAATGCGGATGTAGCAGGGTTAACACACATGCTTTATGAGACCGGTTATCGAAACTAACTGCAACTAAATGAGTTGTGTGTGTGTTCCCCCTGCTCCATCTGTAAATATTCACATATAAGATTTTAAAATGAGATAAAACAGTTATTGATAAAAGTCTGTATCACGCTTTAGGTTGACTATAATCGTATATCGCTGAAATCTGTACAGGCAGGAGGACACATCGCTGACTTGTCAGAATGTACAGGTTCCACTATACTGAAGCAATGGCAGCAGCAGTGATCGCTGTACAGGCAGGAGGACACATCGCTGACTTGTCAGAATGTACAGGTTCCACTATACTGAAGCAATGGCAGCAGCAGTGATCGCTGTACAGGCAGGAGGACACATCGCTGACTTGTCAGAATGTACAGGTTCCACTATACTGAAGCAATGGCAGCAGCAGTGATCGCTGTACAGGCAGGAGGACACATCGCTGACTTGTCAGAATGTACAGGTTCATGTGTACTGAAGCAATGGCAGCAGCAGTGATCGCTGTACAGGCAGGAGGACACATCGCTGACTTGTCAGCATGTACAGGTTCATGTGTACTGAAGCAATGGCAGCAGCAGTGATCGCTGTACAGGCAGGAGGACACATCGCTGACTTGTCAGCATGTACAGGTTCATGTGTACTGAAGCAATGGAAGCAGCAGTGATCGCTGTACAGGCAGGAGGACACATCGCTGACTTGTCAGCATGTACAGGTTCATGTGTCCTCCTGCCTGTACAGCGATCACTGCTGCTGCCATTGCTTCAGTACACATGAACCTGTACATGCTGACAAGTCAGCGATGTGTCCTCCTGCCTGTACAGCGATCACTGCTGCTGCCATTGCTTCAGTACACATCGCTGACTTGTCAGCATGTACAGGTTCATGTGTACTGAAGCAATGGCAGCAGCAGTGATCGCTGTACAGGCAGGAGGACACATCGCTGACTTGTCAGAATGTACAGGTTCCACTGTACTGAAGCAATGGCAGCAGCAGTGATCACTGTACAGGCAGGAGGACACATCGCTGACTTGTCAGCATGTACAGGTTCCACTGTACTGAAGCAATGGCAGCAGCAGTGATCACTGTACAGGCAGGAGGACACATCGCTGACTTGTCAGAATGTACAGGTTCCACTGTACTGAAGCAATGGAAGCAGCAGTGATCGCTGTACAGGCAGGAGGACACCGCTGACTTGTCAGAATGTACAGGTTCCACTGTACTGAAGCAATGGCAGCAGCAGTGATCGCTGTACAGGCAGGAGGACATCGCTGACTTGTCAGAATGTACAGGTTCATGTGTACTGAAGCAATGGCAGCAGCAGTGATCACTGTACAGGCAGGAGGACACATCGCTGACTTGTCAGAATGTACAGGTTCATGTGTACTGAAGCAATGGCAGCAGCAGTGATCGCTGTACAGGCAGGAGGACACATCGCTGACTTGTCAGCATGTACAGGTTCCACTGTACTGAAGCAATGGCAGCAGCAGTGATCACTGTACAGGCAGGAGGACACATCGCTGACTTGTCAGCATGTACAGGTTCATGTGTACTGAAGCAATGGAAGCAGCAGTGATCGCTGTACAGGCAGGAGGACACATCGCTGACTTGTCAGCATGTACAGGTTCCACTATACTGAAGCAATGGCAGCAGCAGTGATCACTGTACAGGCAGGAGGACACATCGCTGACTTGTCAGAATGTACAGGTTCCACTATACTGAAGCAATGGCAGCAGCAGTGATCGCTGTACAGGCAGGAGGACATCGCTGACTTGTCAGAATGTACAGGTTCCACTATACTGAAGCAATGGCAGCAGCAGTGATCGCTGTACAGGCAGGAGGACATCGCTGACTTGTCAGAATGTACAGGTTCCACTATACTGAAGCAATGGCAGCAGCAGTGATCGCTGTACAGGCAGGAGGACACATCGCTGACTTGTCAGAATGTACAGGTTCATGTGTACTGAAGCAATGGCAGCAGCAGTGATCGCTGTACAGGCAGGAGGACACACCGCTGACTTGTCAGCATGTACAGGTTCATGTGTACTGAAGCAATGGCAGCAGCAGTGATCGCTGTACAGGCAGGAGGACACAACGCTGACTTGTCAGAATGTACAGGTTCCACTATACTGAAGCAATGGCAGCAGCAGTGATCGCTGTACAGGCAGGAGGACACACCGCTGACTTGTCAGAATGTACAGGTTTATGTGTACTGAAGCAATGGCAGCAGCAGTGATCGCTGTACAGGCAGGAGGACACATCGCTGACTTGTCAGAATGTACAGGTTCATGTGTACTGAAGCAATGGAAGCAGCAGTGATCGCTGTACAGGCAGGAGAGGACACATCGCTGACTTGTCAGAATGTACAGGTTCATGTGTACTGAAGCAATGGCAGCAGCAGTGATCACTGTACAGGCAGGGGGACACATCGCTGACTTGTCAGCATGTACAGGTTCCAGTGCACTGAAGCAATGGCAGCAGCAGTGATCGCTGTACAGGCAGGAGGACACATCGCTGACTTGTCAGCATGTACAGGTTCATGTGTACTGAAGCAATGGAAGCAGCAGTGATCGCTGTACAGGCAGGAGGACACATCGCTGACTTGTCAGAATGTATAGGTTCCACTATACTGAAGCAATGGAAGCAGCAGTGATCGCTGTACAGGCAGGAGGACACATCGCTGACTTGTCAGAATGTACAGGTTCCACTATACTGAAGCAATGGAAGCAGCAGTGATCGCTGTACAGGCAGGAGGACACATCGCTGACTTGTCAGAATGTACAGGTTCATGTGTACTGAAGCAATGGCAGCAGCAGTGATCGCTGTACAGGCAGGAGGACACATCGCTGACTTGTCAGAATGTACAGGTTCATGTGTACTGAAGCTATGGCAGCAGCAGTGATCGCTGTACAGGCAGGAGGACACACCGCTGACTTGTCAGAATGTACAGGTTCATGTGTACTGAAGCAATGGCAGCAGCAGTGATCGCTGTACAGGCAGGAGGACACCGCTGACTTGTCAGCATGTACAGGTTCCACTATACTGAAGCAATGGAAGCAGCAGTGATCGCTGTACAGGCAGGAGGACACATCGCTGACTTGTCAGCATGTACAGGTTCATGTGTACTGAAGCAATGGCAGCAGCAGTGATCGCTGTACAGGCAGGAGGACACATCGCTGACTTGTCAGAATGTACAGGTTCATGTGTACTGAAGCAATGGAAGCAGCAGTGATCGCTGTACAGGCAGGAGGACACATCGCTGACTTGTCAGAATTTACAGGTTCCACTGTACTGAAGCAATGGCAGCAGCAGTGATCGCTGTACAGGCAGGAGGACACACCGCTGACTTGTCAGAATGTACAGGTTCATGTGTACTGAAGCAATGGCAGCAACAGTGATCGCTGTACAGGCAGGAGGACACATGGCTGACTTGTCAGAATGTACAGGTTCATGTGTACTGAAGCAATGGAAGCAGCAGTGATCGCTGTACAGGCAGGAGGACACACCGCTAACTTGTCAGAATGTACAGGTTCATGTGTACTGAAGCAATGGCAGCAGCAGTGATTGCTGTACAGGCAGGAGGACACACCGCTGACTTGTCAGAATGTACAGGTTCATGTGTACTGAAGCAATGGCAGCAGTGATCGCTGTACAGGCAGGAGGACACATCGCTGACTTGTCAGAATGTACAGGTTCATGTGTACTGAAGCAATGGCAGCAGCAGTGATTGCTGTACAGGCAGGAGGACACACCGCTGACTTGTCAGAATGTACAGGTTCATGTGTACTGAAGCAATGGCAGCAGCAGTGATCGCTGTACAGGCAGGAGGACACATCACTGACTTGTCAGCATGTACAGGTTCATGTGTACTGAAGCAATGGAAGCAGCAGTGATTGCTGTACAGGCAGGAGGACACATCGCTGACTTGTCAGAATGTACAGGTTCATGTGTACTGAAGCAATGGCAGCAGCAGTGATCGCTGTACAGGCAGGAGGACATCGCTGACTTGTCAGCATGTACAGGTTCATGTGTACTGAAGCAATGGCAGCAGCAGTGATTGCTGTACAGGCAGGAGGACACATCGCTGACTTGTCAGAATGTACAGGTTCCACTGTACTGAAGCAATGGCAGCAGCAGTGATCGCTGTACAGGCAGGAGGACACATCGCTGACTTGTCAGAATGTACAGGTTCATGTGTACTGAAGCAATGGCAGCAGCAGTGATTGCTGTACAGGCAGGAGGACACACCGCTGACTTGTCAGAATGTACAGGTTCATGTGTACTGAAGCAATGGCAGCAGCAGTGATCGCTGTACAGGCAGGAGGACATCGCTGACTTGTCAGAATGTACAGGTTCCACTATACTGAAGCAATGGAAGCAGCAGTGATCGCTGTACAGGCAGGAGGACACATCGCTGACTTGTCAGCATGTACAGGTTCATGTGTACTGAAGCAATGGCAGCAGCAGTGATCGCTGTACAGGCAGGAGGACACATCGCTGACTTGTCAGAATGTACAGGTTCATGTGTACTGAAGCAATGGAAGCAGCAGTGATCGCTGTACAGGCAGGAGGACACATCGCTGACTTGTCAGAATTTACAGGTTCCACTGTACTGAAGCAATGGCAGCAGCAGTGATCGCTGTACAGGCAGGAGGACACACCGCTGACTTGTCAGAATGTACAGGTTCATGTGTACTGAAGCAATGGCAGCAACAGTGATCGCTGTACAGGCAGGAGGACACATGGCTGACTTGTCAGAATGTACAGGTTCATGTGTACTGAAGCAATGGAAGCAGCAGTGATCGCTGTACAGGCAGGAGGACACACCGCTAACTTGTCAGAATGTACAGGTTCATGTGTACTGAAGCAATGGCAGCAGCAGTGATTGCTGTACAGGCAGGAGGACACACCGCTGACTTGTCAGAATGTACAGGTTCATGTGTACTGAAGCAATGGCAGCAGTGATCGCTGTACAGGCAGGAGGACACATCGCTGACTTGTCAGAATGTACAGGTTCATGTGTACTGAAGCAATGGCAGCAGCAGTGATTGCTGTACAGGCAGGAGGACACACCGCTGACTTGTCAGAATGTACAGGTTCATGTGTACTGAAGCAATGGCAGCAGCAGTGATCGCTGTACAGGCAGGAGGACACATCACTGACTTGTCAGCATGTACAGGTTCATGTGTACTGAAGCAATGGAAGCAGCAGTGATTGCTGTACAGGCAGGAGGACACATCGCTGACTTGTCAGAATGTACAGGTTCATGTGTACTGAAGCAATGGCAGCAGCAGTGATCGCTGTACAGGCAGGAGGACATCGCTGACTTGTCAGCATGTACAGGTTCATGTGTACTGAAGCAATGGCAGCAGCAGTGATTGCTGTACAGGCAGGAGGACACATCGCTGACTTGTCAGAATGTACAGGTTCCACTGTACTGAAGCAATGGCAGCAGCAGTGATCGCTGTACAGGCAGGAGGACACATCGCTGACTTGTCAGAATGTACAGGTTCATGTGTACTGAAGCAATGGCAGCAGCAGTGATTGCTGTACAGGCAGGAGGACACACCGCTGACTTGTCAGAATGTACAGGTTCATGTGTACTGAAGCAATGGCAGCAGCAGTGATCGCTGTACAGGCAGGAGGACACACCGCTGACTTGTCAGCATGTACAGGTTCCAGTGTACTGAAGCAATGGCAGCAGCAGTGATCGCTGTACAGGCAGGAGGACACATCGCTGACTTGTCAGAATGTACAGGTTCATGTGTACTGAAGCAATGGCAGCAGCAGTGATCGCTGTACAGGCAGGAGGACACATCGCTGACTTGTCAGCATGTACAGGTTCATGTGTACTGAAGCAATGGCAGCAGCAGTGATCACTGTACAGGCAGGAGGACACATCGCTGACTTGTCAGAATGTACAGGTTCCACTATACTGAAGCAATGGCAGCAGCAGTGATCGCTGTACAGGCAGGAGGACACATCGCTGACTTGTCAGAATGTACAGGTTCCACTGTACTGAAGCAATGGCAGCAGCAGTGATCGCTGTACAGGCAGGAGGACACATCGCTGACTTGTCAGAATGTACAGGTTCCACTGTACTGAAGCAATGGCAGCAGCAGTGATCGCTGTACAGGCAGGAGGACACATCGCTGACTTGTCAGAATGTACAGGTTCATGTGTACTGAAGCAATGGAAGCAGCAGTGATCGCTGTACAGGCAGGAGGACACATCGCTGACTTGTCAGCATGTACAGGTTCATGTGTACTGAAGCAATGGAAGCAGCAGTGATCGCTGTACAGGCAGGAGGACACATCGCTGACTTGTCAGAATGTACAGGTTCATGTGTACTGAAGCAATGGCAGCAGCAGTGATCGCTGTACAGGCTGTCCTCCTACCTGTACAGTGTTGACTGTGGCCTCCATTGCTTTAGTGCAGTGTAATCCGTACATGATAAGTGAGCGATGTGTCCTCCTGCCTGTACAGCGATCACTGCTGCTCCTGTAGCTCCTAATGTCTGGGACTCGCGTCTATCTGAGATGAGTGTATGATTTCAAGTGATCCACTGGACCCAGGAGGTCAAGGGGTACGGTTTCAATAGTCTAAGACTATATTTCCTGTTTCTGGTCTTTTCACTAATTTTCCATTTAAAATATAACTTTTTTATTTCTCTTTTAATAAACAGATTAGTCACAAAAACATATAAATTTAAAATGCCATATGCTGGGCAAATACTAATGGGGGACTTATAGGCTTAGCGTCCACTGCTTAATTGTATATGAGCTAAGGAGTCGGTTATCTCTAGCAACAATTTGCGAGATGCGTGTCTGTAATGTCATCCGACATCAGACACTTTTACAGCTGTCGCTCCTGGGTTTAATACCCTTCCTATGGCGCTATATCTGCCCCTGTAAAGTGCTTATGTAAGCGGCGTCTGCAGATCGCCGTTCAGTGATTCATTCTTTGGCCCTGCATAATCATTAAAAACTAATGGTGCAGCTCCCCCAACATGTTTCACCGCGAGATGCGGCTTCTTCAGGGGGGTAAGGAGCTACTAGCAACACGAGTGTTCCGTTTGTAAGAACTTCTATATCCAAGGGGCGGGTTTCCGCTCAGTAATGTCCTATAGGATTACATCTCATGTTGAAAGACATGCATATGATCCAATCCAGATGCAGTCTCGTCAGTCACGATGGTCTGTTTGTCAGCCAGTTACATTGTTACTGATGCGCTTGCGTTCGGTACTTAGTTTCTTTTTAATAGCTGTTAAGTGCGCATGCATTGGGACTTAGTGTCTTTTCTATTATGACTCTTATGTGCGCTTGCGTCGGGACTTGGTGTCTTTTCTATTATGACTCTTATGTGCGCTTGCGTCGGGACTTAGTGTCTTTTCTATTATGACTCTTATGTGCGCTTGCGTCAGGACTTAGTATCTTTTTCATTTCCGACTATTATGTGCGCTTGCGTCGGGACTTTGTCTTCTGGAGCAGAGGGTTCAGTATATAGTGGAAATTATCCCAATTCAAGAACAGGGACAAAACGTAAAATAAAGAAAGGGAGATATCAGCCCCCGAAAAAAGTTACTCAAGAAGCCAGACAAACGCCAAAAATATGTCCATCAACAATGGGAAAACAGTACCACACAGGTCCAAATACAACAATGACCAATATAAGCCCTGGTCCATTTTCTGGACCTTATTCCACCTCTGCACAACCGTTTGGTTATCCCATTCACTGTCTGTCCGAAAGCAATGTGAACCCAAATCCTCCCACTCCTCAAATAACATCAACACAGATGAACACTCAGACGGATACACCTATAGCCCCCCTTTTTTTAGGACAGGCAGGGATACAACTACGGGATCGGGAGAAATGGGGATACAGCAAATAGGAGAAAATATACGAATAGAAGAAGATAATGATAGACGGATTATCAATCTGTCCACATACACCCCCTAACAGCACAGAGAAAACTTTTGGATAAAGGTCTTACTTTCTCCCCAGTTCCACAGAGCAATAAGTTCTTGTGGATAAAGGATATCAATCTCTTTGCGCGCAAATTGGCTTTACATAAGGTACATAAACAGGCAGAATGGGATCTGAGAAAAACGCAAGAAAATGAGGAAAAATGTATTCAAACCCTAGAGGATCTCCTGAGGGAGAATGAAGGACAAGGCGTTATTCCAGACCCCCCGTTTTCTACTCTAAAACCAAAATCAAAGACCACTCCGCCATTTGCACAATTCAAGGAGATTGATACCTTTGTCAGCCTGGTTACTCAGGATATAAAAGCATTAAAAATGAGAAAAGACCATATAGACCAAAATATGAATACCCAGGAATTAAAAGCTCTGGAAGAACTCAAGAATAATGAGGATATTGTTATAAAGCCTAGTGATAAGGGGGGAAACATAGTCATTCAGGATAGAGATGACTATGTAGAGATGGTGCAGAGACTCCTGAAAGATAGAAAGACCTACAAAATACTCCCCAATGACCCGACCAGTGAATACACCACAGAATTAAAGGTTCTCCTGCAAGAGGCAAAGTCTAGAGATATAATAACAAAAGATGAATTTGCGTATCTCCTTAATAAAGATCCTACCATCTCTACCTTTTACGCACTTCCAAAAGTGCATAAGGGGAAAACCCCAATCCCAGGGAGAGCGATAGTTTCCGGGAATGACAATCTGACACAGGGGGCAAGCCAGTATGTTGACCAAACACTGAGGCCTTTTGTAACCACCTTACCGTCCTATATCAAAGACACAAAAGATCTCCTTTTAAAAATGAATGATATGGTGATGACACCAAATACTATATTAGCTAGCTTGGATGTCGAAGAAATTGTGTTTTTAGATCTGAAAATCAAGATCATGGACAATGGACACCTTGGTACTGAGGTATATAGAAAGCCAACCTCCACAAATAGTTATTTGCATTGGGGGAGTTGGCATCCTCTACCACTCAAGAGAGGAATACCTACGGGCCAATATTTGAGGGCCCGTAGGAATTGCTCTGATGCAGTAACTTTTGAAAGAGAGAGTAAACACCTCTATACCAGCTTAGTCCCCTTAAAAAGAGCTTATAACAGAGCGAAAGCTATGAGTAGGGATGAACTACTTACGACTACTCTTCCCAAGAAAAATGAGACTGTTCGGTGTATTGGAACTTTTGACGGTTACAATAAGGAAATATACAGCATACTTCAAAAATACTGGTACATCATTCAGACAGAGAGAGATCTCCGAGAAGTCCTTACCGTCAATCCAAGTGTGACATATAGAAGGAGCTCCAATCTAAAAGATCATCTAGTACATAGCCATCTAAAAGGAAAAGGAGAAAATATAATTGGAGAAAAATATTGTGGCTCTTCACCGTGTGGGGATTGCTCCTTTTGTAGATATATCCCACGCATTAAAAAATGTACAAATCCATCAGATGGAAAGGAATATACAATCAGACAACTGATTACCTGTAAGACCAAAGGAGTGATATATATAGCATCGTGCCCATGTCCCAAATTGTACGTGGGCAAAACTATCCAGGAATTGAGGCGCCGTATCTCTGGTCATATGAGCTCGATAGAGACAGGGAAGGACACACCAATTGCCAGGCATGTTAAATATGTGCATGGTAATAATATAAAAATCCTACGGTTCTGGGGCATTGAAAAACTGAGTATGGGTCCCAGAGGAGGCAACCTGGATAGGAAACTCCTACAGAGTGAAGCAAGATGGATTCAGAGATTGGATACCATGAGTCCCAATGGATTGAATGAAGGATTCACCTTCACAGCGTTTATATGAATAAAAATTGAATCATGATAAGATAAGAAAAAATTAGTATATGATAAAGTAATCACTATAACTAATTCTATATAATCATGTGCTTTACAGCAGTGAGAATAATATATAAAAAACTAATAATAAACAATATGTAGAAGCAAAAATAGAATCGAGCATACCTATCCAGATAATAGAAAATATGTAGTTAACTCACAAATAATCAGAATAAATCGTTTAAGTTCAGTCAGAGTCAGTATGTATATGTGTCTGAATTATACTGAGGTTATGGATATGGAAGTAAGTGTATAAGATGATCTGAGATATGGAAGTATGACACTTTAATTATTTTATTTATACAGTTCGGATTGTAATGAGGATGAAAGGATACAATCCCCTTGATGATATCATGGAGATTCCTCTAGTATAAATATAATAGAAACACCTCTAGTTGAGTAAGTGTCAAGATGACCCTTAGTGCTGTAATCGACTGAGCAAACTTCCCAATTGGATTTAGTACTCAGAAAAAATAAAGACAAATACTATGGAGAAAGATCCAAGTTCGGACATATGGTACTTACACCTTGGAGATCGGGAGTGAATTCATGTTCGCTCTACTTGGAAGGAGATAGATCCCCTAAGTAGAAGAGAAAAAAGAGGAAAAAAATCGAAATCTCAATATATGTGCATTAAAACATCTATGGGAAAATTCTAAGTGACTATGGATGCGCAATGACGACATCAAAACTAAGTAGAAATTCTAAGAATAAATATAAATAAATAAATAGTCACAATAAAAAGACACTAAATCTAGATGCAAGCTCATCTAATAGCTATAATAAAAAGACACATGTCTCGATGCAAGCACATAGAATAGTTAAAACAATAAAATAATAAAATAAAGTAGAAATTAAAAGTTTAGACGCAAGTGCATACACAGCCAAAAAACACACGAAGTTCTGACGCAAGTGCACATTATAATCACCATGAAAAGATATTAAGTCCTGACGCAAGCGCACAAAATATTCACAAAAGAGAAAAGACACTAAGTTCCGACGCAAGCGCACATAATAGTCACAAATCAAAAAGTCACCAAGTCCCGACGCAAGCGCACATAATAGTCACAAATCAAAAAGTCACCAAGTCCCGACGCAAGCGCACATAAGAGTCATAATAGAAAAGACACTAAGTCCTGACGCAAGCGCACATAATAGTCACAAATCAAAAAGTCACCAAGTCCCGACGCAAGCGCACATAATAGTCACAAATCAAAAAGTCACCAAGTCCCGACGCAAGCGCACATAAGAGTCATAATAGAAAAGACACTAAGTCCCGACGCATGCGCACTTAACAGCTATTAAAAAGAAACTAAGTACCGAACGCAAGCGCATCAGTAACAATGTAACTGGCTGACAAACAGACCATCGTGACTGACGAGACTGCATCTGGATTGGATCATGTGCATGTCTTTCAACATGAGATGTAATCCTATAGGACATTACTGAGCGGAAACCCGCCCCTTGGATATAGAAGTTCTTACAAACGGAACACTCGTGTTGCTAGTAGCTCCTTACCCCCCTGAAGAAGCCGCATCTCGCGGTGAAACATGTTGGGGGAGCTGCACCATTAGTTTTTAATGATTATGCAGGGCCAAAGAATGAATTACTGAACGGCGATCTACAGACGCCGCTTACATAAGCACTTTACAGGGGCAGATATAGCGCCATAGGAAGGGTATTAAACCCAAGAGCGACAGCTGTAAAAGTGTCTGATGTCGGATGACATTACAGACACGCATCTCGCAAATTGTTGCTAGAGATAACCGACTCCTTAGCTCATATACAATTAAGCAGTGGACGCTAAGCCTATAAGTCCCCCATTAGTATTTGCCCAGCATATGGCATTTTAAATTTATATGTTTTTGTGACTAATCAGTTTATTAAAAGAGAAATAAAAGTTATATTTTAAATGGAAAATTAGTGAAAAGACCAGAAACAGGAAATATAGTCTTAGACTATTGAAACCGTACTACTATCTGAGATGAGACAACCTCGTTAGATGTTTTGTCTTTTTAGCCCTGTTTGATTCAAGATGACCTGGTGATATGTATACCTTAAGGGGGCTTTACATGGCCAGATGGTCGGGGAGATTATTACTGATCAGCACTTGTATGAATGCTTGTCAGCGATAATCGATTGTGGCAAAACCAACCTCGCCACTGGGTTTTGGAGAGGACTGGCTGCTGGCCTCTTGCCCCTGGATTATGGGCCATATACTAACTTTTAAACCCCTGAATCTATTCAAGTGAATTTTGGATAGGTTTGTCCCCAAGTTATACTGTTTAAATTGATGTAAGTTATATGTATGGCCAATGTAAACTCACAAAGTTATAACAATTTATAATAAGTGTAACTTGTCAGCTTGGGAGGAAAATGCGGGTGTGTTTCTATTGTGCCATTGTCCCATTGTGTGTTTAAATGGTGATGTCTGTCCTGTTGTCCTCACATGTGTATTGGTGACTTCTCTTTGTCTTGAGAGATAATTGGATTGCTCCTCAGGTTGTCTGGACAGAGAGGAGGGAACCATGATGCATTGTGGGGATATGTTGTCCTATGTCACAGTCTTCATTCTGGTCCTCTGGGGGTGTGAACGATTGGTTGCTGTAGTTACATTGTATGTGTTGTAAATTACTGATTGGTTGTATTTCAAACCCCTGTGGGCAGTACTATGTTTGTGGTTTATGAATAAAAGAGGCTGTACGTGAAGTACAGTCAGACCACTGCTTGACCCTCAACACGGAGCCTTGTCTCGTTATTGGGGGGATTCACTGTATGCTGTTAGAAGACCGATTGCCAGAAGTGTAAGCTGATCCCTGTTCGTCTGCTAGCAGCTATTCGTGAGGTTCCAGTTTGGAGTGCTATTTTGTATCCAGTTCGGGACATTGGTGTTCTGCAAGTAGCTGTGCCTGTCTCTCAGAAAAGAGGCTTATCGCCTAAACGGATTTTAACCCCTTGTCTGCTGAAACGGTCCGTTACATTGGTGGCAAGCAGCGGGATCGTTCCTACAGCCAATTTAAGGACAACGCATGTCCCAGTACAGCATCCCTGACAGCAGCGGGATGGAACCAGCAGTTTTATACGAGGAGGAGGACCTGGATGGCCGGGATGCATTAAGGAAAGGCATCTTGTACCAGGCCCTGGATAATCTACAATACCAGCGGGGTGAGAGTCTCCCCAGTGAAGAGCAGCGGTTGCAGAAGCTAGTGGCCCTGCGGATGCCCTTCCTGGGAGAGCAGCCCCTGGAGGAATGGGTGAAGGAACTAGAGCACCGGGTATGGCAGGAGCTATGGCTGGAGGATGCCTACCAGGCGCTTTGGTGGTATATGGCACAGTATATACCCTGTACAGCCGAACATGACAAGCCAGAGGGAGAGGAGTTTTATGGTCCTGGCTTGTTATGGGAGTCCTTTGCAGAGCCTGACTTCGGGAGCCCTGCACAGTCCAGACTTCAGGACATTTTCTATGAGAGGGAGGCTAGGCATGAGTGGGATGACCCCCATGAGGTAGAGCAAGACCTGGCTCACCTAGCAACCCTGGAGTGGGAACTGGAGCAGGACTACCGAGATCTCTTCCACTCCATTGAGAAGGCTCAGCAGGACGGTAAGGTGACAGACCCAGATCCAGACCCATTTAGCTGGGCAGATATTGTAGAGTGTTACTGGGAAGGACCCCAGGTGGCCGGTAGAGATGGGACCGAGGTCTCTCCACCGGTCCTGCAGGAAATTGGGAGCCCAGTCTCCATTCCCCAGCGGCAGTGTGAAGTGCAGGGAGAGGAGAGCAGCGTCCTCCCTCCCCAGCAGCAGGCTGAGGTACAGGGGGCAGAGGTAGTTGTTCCTGCCCCCCAGCAGCAGAGTGATATGCCGGGAAGGCAGTGTGAAGTGCAGGGAGAGGAGAGCAGCGTCCTCCCTCCCCAGCGGCAGGCTGAGTTACAGGGGGCAGAGGTAGTTGTTCCTTCCCCCCAGCAGCAGAGTGATATGCCAGGAAGGCAGTGTGAAGTGCAGGGAGAGGAGAGCAGCGCCCTCCCTCCCCAGCAGAAGGCTGAGTTACAGGGGGCAGAGGTAGTTGTTCCTGCCCCCCAGCAGCAGAGTGATATGCCGGGAAGGCAGTGTGAAATGCAGGGAGAGGAGAGCAGCGTCCTCCCTCCCCAGCGGCAGGCTGAGTTACAGGGGGCAGAGGTAGTTGTTCCTGCCCCCCAGCAGCAGAGAGATTTTTTGGGAATTGGGAGCCCAGTCTCCATTCCCCAGCGGCAGAGTGTCCAGCAGGGAATAGAGAGCCCAGTCTCCTTTCCCCAGCAACAGGACACTGTATTGGGAGCGGAGACAGTCGGTCGCCCTCCCCAGCGGCTGGAAGCATGTATGGGAGAGGAGCTCGTTACCCCCTCTCCCCAGCGGCAGCTTAACGCACCAGGGGGAGACAGTAACCCCCACAACAGTGCAGATGGGACCGTGGTCTCTGCACCTACAGCACAGGGGGCAGAGACAGTCGGTCTCCCCCTCCAACAACCAGACTCTAAGCCAGGGAGCAACACAGAGACCGGGAGTACCAGCTTCCAACATAACCTTGGTGGACTCACTGGACAGAGACAGGTTACTAAAGTCAACAGGTCCAGTATTTGGTTGTGGGTGGGTTGCCAGACTAACTCAGGTACCGACCGGCGTGAGGTCAGGTACCTGGTTAGTCTTCCCTGGGGGGGGGGGAGATGTGTGGCGAAACCAACCTCGCCACTGGGTTTTGGAGAGGACTGGCTGCTGGCCTCTTGCCCCTGGATTATGGGCCATATACTTACTTTTAAACCCCTGAACCTATTCAAGTGAATTTTGGATAGGTTTGTCCCCAAGTTATACTGTTTAAATTGATGTAAGTTATATTTATGGCCAATGTAAACTCACAAAGTTGTAACAATTTATAATAATTGTAACTTGTCAGCTTGGGAGGAATATGCGGGTGTGTTTCTATTGTGCCATTGTCCTATTGTGTGTTTAAATGGTGATGTCTGTCCTGTTGTCCTCACATGTGTATTGGCGATCTCCCTTTGTCCTCAGAGATAATTGGATTGCCCCTCGGTTGTCTCCGGGACAGAGAGGAGGGAACCATGATGCATTGTGGGGATATGTTGTATCTGTCCTATGTCACAGTCTTCATTCTGGTCCTCTGGGGGCGTGAACGATTGGTTGCTGTAGTTACATTGTATGTGTTGTAAATTACTGATTGGTTATATTTCAAACCCCTGTGGGCAGTACTATGTTTGTGGTTTATGAAGAAAAGAGGCTGTACGTGAAGTACAGTCAGACCACTGTTTGACCCTCAACACGGAGCCTTGTCTCGTTATTGGGGGGATCCGCTGTATGCTGTTAGAAGACCGATTGCCAGAAGTGTAAGCTGATCCCTGTTCGTCTGCTAGCAGCTATTCGTGAGGTTCCAGTTTGGAGTATTACTTTGTATCCAGTTCGGGAGTTTGGTGTATCCTGCAGTAGCTGTGCCTGTCTCTCAGAAAGGGGCTTATCGCCTAAACGGATTTTAACCCCTTGTCTGCTGAAACGGTCCGTTACATCGATCATGGGTTAATAGGATCATGGGTGCTGGCACCTAAATCCTTGTTTGCCGACAGCAGATGGTGGTGTCTAAACAACCAACGCTGCCGGCAAGCAATGATTCTGTATAGGGACGAGCTATGTCATTGGTGATCACTGCTCCCTATACTGTGGAGGAGATTGCTCCATGTAAATGTGTCTCTTCCACTGACGAGCAGTCGACTGTCGGGGAGGAACACCTCTGTATGGGGACAAGCGATAGCATTAGTGATCACTGCTCCCAATACTGTGGAGGAGATCTCTGCATGTAAATCTGTCTCCTCCACTGACGAGCAGATGATTTTCAGGAAGATATGCTAATGTATGGAGATGGGCGATAGCATTAGTGGTCACTGCTCCCTATACTATGGAGGAGACACTGCATGTAAATGTGTCTCCTCCACTGACGAGCGTCTGTATGAGGAACGAGCGATGGCATTAGTGATCACTGCTCCCTATACTATGGAGGAGACACTGCATGTAAAGGTGTCTCCTCCACTGACGAGCGTCTGTATGAGGAACGAGCGATGGCATTAGTGATCACTGCTCCCTATACTATGGAGGAGATCGCTGCATGTAAAGGTGTCTCCTCCACTGACGAGCGTCTGTACAGGAACGAGCGATTGCATTAGTGATCACTGCTCTCATACTGTGGAGGAGATCGCTGCATGTAAAGGTGTCTCCTCCACTGACGAGCGTCTGTATGAGGAACGAGCGATGGCATTAGTGATCACTGCTCTCATACTGTGGAGGTGATCGCTGCATGTAAATGTGTCTCCTCCACTGACGAGCGTCTGTATGAGGAACGAGTGATGGCATTAGTGATCACTGCTCTCATACTGTGGAGGTGATCGCTGCATGTAAAGGTGTCTCCTCCACTGACGAGCATCTGTATGAGGAACGAGCGATGGCATTAGTGATCACTGCTCTCATACTGTGGAGGTGATCGCTGCATGTAAAGGTGTCTCCTCCACTGACGAGCGTCTGTACAGGAACGAGCGATGGCATTAGTGATCACTGCTCTCATACTGTGGAGGAGATCGCTGCATGTAAAGGTGTCTCCTCCACTGACGAGCATCTGTATGAGGAACGAGCGATGGCATTAGTGGTCACTGCTCTCATACTGTGGAGGTGATCGCTGCATGTAAAGGTGTCTCCTCCACTGACGAGTGTCTGTACAGGAACGAGCGATGGCATTAGTGATCACTGCTCTCATACTGTGGAGGTGATCGCTGCATGTAAAGGTGTCTCCTCCACTGACGAGCGTCTGTATGAGGAACGAGTGATGGCATTAGTGATCACTGCTCTCATACTGTGGAGGTGATCGCTGCATGTAAAGGTGTCTCCTCCACTGACGAGCGTCTGTAGGAGGAACGAGCGATGGCATTAGTGATCACTGCCCTCATACTATGGAGGTGATCGCTGCATGTAAAGGTGTCTCCTCCACTGACGAGCGACTGTACATGAACGAGCGATGGCATTAGTGGTCACTGCTCCCTATACTATGGAGGAGATCGCTGCATGTAAAGGTGTCTCCTCCACTGACGAGCGTCTGTATGAGGAACGAGCGATGGCATTAGTGATCACTGCTCTCATACTGTGGAGGAGATCGCTGCATGTAAAGGTGTCTCCTCCACTGACGAGCGTCTGTACAGGAGCGAGCGATGGCATTAGTGATCACTGCTCTCATACTGTGGAGGTGATCGCTGCATGTAAAGGTGTCTCCTCCACTGACGAGCGTCTGTATGAGGAACGAGCGATGGCATTAGTGGTCACTGCTCTCATACTGTGGAGGTGATCGCTGCATGTAAAGGTGTCTCCTCCACTGACGAGCGTCTGTACAGGAACGAGCGATGGCATTAGTGATCACTGCTCTCATACTGTGGAGGTGATCGCTGCATGTAAAGGTGTCTCCTCAACTGACGAGCGTCTGTATGAGGAACGAGCGATGGCATTAGTGATCACTGCTCTCATACTGTGGAGGTGATCGCTGCATGTAAAGGTGTCTCCTCCACTGACGAGCGTCTGTACAGGAACGAGCGATGGCATTAGTGATCACTGCTCCCTATACTATGGAGGAGATCGCTGCATGTAAATGTGTCTCCTCCACTGACGAGCGTCTGTATGAGGAACGAGCGATGGCATTAGTGATCACTGCTCTCATACTGTGGAGGAGATCGCTGCATGTAAAGGTGTCTCCTCCACTGACGAGCGTCTGTATGAGGAACGAGCGATGGCATTAGTGATCACTGCTCTCATACTGTGGAGGAGATCGCTGCATGTAAAGGTGTCTCCTCCACTGACGAGCGTCTGTATGAGGAACAAGTGATGGCATTAGTGATCACTGCTCTCATACTGTGGAGGTGATCGCTGCATGTAAATGTGTCTCCTCCACTGACGAGCGTCTGTATGAGGAACGAGTGATGGCATTAGTGATCACTGCTCTCATACTGTGGAGGTGATCGCTGCATGTAAAGGTGTCTCCTCCACTGACGAGCATCTGTATGAGGAACGAGCGATGGCATTAGTGATCACTGCCCTCATACTATGGAGGTGATCGCTGCATGTAAAGGTGTCTCCTCCACTGACGAGCGTCTGTACAGGAACGAGTGATGGCATTAGTGATCACTGCTCTCATACTGTGGAGGAGATCGCTGCATGTAAAGGTGTCTCCTCCACTGACGAGCGTCTGTATGAGGAACGAGTGATGGCATTAGTGATCACTGCTCTCATACTGTGGAGGAGATCGCTGCATGTAAAGGTGTCTCCTCCACTGACGAGCATCTGTATGAGGAACGAGCGATGGCATTAGTGATCACTTCCCTCATACTATGGAGGTGATCGCTGCATGTAAAGGTGTCTCCTCCACTGACGAGCGTCTGTACAGGAACGAGCGATGGCATTAGTGATCACTGCTCTCATACTGTGGAGGTGATCGCTGCATGTAAAGGTGTCTCCTCCACTGACGAGCGTCTGTATGAGGAACGAGTGATGGCATTAGTGATCACTGCTCTCATACTGTGGAGGAGATCGCTGCATGTAAAGGTGTCTCCTCCACTGACGAGCGTCTGTATGAGGAACGAGCGATGGCATTAGTGATCACTGCTCTCATACTGTGGAGGAGATCGCTGCATGTAAAGGTGTCTCCTCCACTGACGAGCGTCTGTATGAGGAACGAGTGATGGCATTAGTGATCACTGCTCTCATACTGTGGAGGAGATCGCTGCATGTAAAGGTGTCTCCTCCACTGACGAGCATCTGTATGAGGAACGAGCGATGGCATTAGTGATCACTGCCCTCATACTATGGAGGTGATCGCTGCATGTAAAGGTGTCTCCTCCACTGACGAGCGTCTGTACAGGAACGAGCGATGGCATTAGTGATCACTGCTCTCATACTGTGGAGGAGATCGCTGCATGTAAAGGTGTCTCCTCCACTGACGAGCGTCTGTATGAGGAACGAGCGATGGCATTAGTGATCACTGCTCTCATACTGTGGAGGTGATCGCTGCATGTAAAGGTGTCTCCTCCACTGACGAGCGTCTGTACAGGAACGAGCGATGGCATTAGTGATCACTGCTCCCTATACTATGGAGGAGATCGCTGCATGTAAAGGTGTCTCCTCCACTGACGAGCGTCTGTACAGGAACGAGCGATGGCATTAGTGATCACTGCTCTCATACTGTGGAGGAGATCGCTGCATGTAAAGGTGTCTCCTCCACTGACGAGCGTCTGTACAGGAGCGAGCGATGGCATTAGTGATCACTGCTCTCATACTGTGGAGGAGATCGCTGCATGTAAAGGTGTCTCCTCCACTGACGAGCGTCTGTACAGGAACGAGCGATGGCATTAGTGATCACTGCTCCCTATACTATGGAGGAGATCGCTGCATGTAAATGTGTCTCCTCCACTGACGAGCGTCTGTATGAGGAACGAGGGATGGCATTAGTGATCACTGCTCTCATACTATGGAGGTGATCGCTGCATGTAAAGGTGTCTCCTCCACTGACGAGCGTCTGTATGAGGAACGAGCGATGGCATTAGTGATCACTGCTCTCATACTGTGGAGGAGATCGCTGCATGTAAAGGTGTCTCCTCCACTGACGAGCGTCTGTATGAGGAACGAGCGATGGCATTAGTGGTCACTGCTCTCATACTGTGGAGGAGATCGCTGCATGTAAAGGTGTCTCCTCCACTGACGAGCGTCTGTACAGGAGCGAGCGATGGCATTAGTGATCACTGCTCCCTATACTGTGGAGGAGATCGCTGCATGTAAAGGTGTCTCCTCCACTGACGAGCGTCTGTAAATGAGCGAGCGATGGCATTAGTGATCACTGCTCTCATACTGTGGAGGAGATCTCTGCATGTAAAGGTGTCTCCTCCACTGACGAGTGTCTGTATGAGGAACGAGCGATTGCATTAGTGATCACTGCTCTCATACTGTGGAGGTGATCGCTGCATGTAAAGGTGTCTCCTCCACTGACGAGCGATGGCATTAGTGATCACTGCTCTCATACTGTGGAGGAGATCGCTGCATGTAAAGGTGTCTCCTCCACTGACGAGCGTCTGTATGAGGAACGAGCGATGGCATTAGTGATCACTGCTCCCTATACTATGGAGGAGATCGCTGCATGTAAATGTGTCTCCTCCACTGACGAGTGTCTGTATGAGGAACGAGCGATGGCATTAGTGATCACTGCTCTCATACTGTGGAGGAGATCGCTGCATGTAAAGGTGTCTCCTCCACTGACGAGCGTCTGTACAGGAACGAGCGATGGCATTAGTGATCACTGCTCCCTATACTATGGAGGAGATCGCTGCATGTAAAGGTGTCTCCTCCACTGACGAGCGTCTGTACAGGAACGAGCGATTGCATTAGTGATCACTGCTCTCATACTATGGAAGAGATCGCTGCATGTAAAGGTGTCTCCTCCACTGACGAGCGTCTGTATGAGGAACGAGTGATGGCATTAGTGATCACTGCTCTCATACTGTGGAGGAGATCGCTGCATGTAAAGGTGTCTCCTCCACTGACGAGCATCTGTATGAGGAACGAGCGATGGCATTAGTGATCACTGCCCTCATACTATGGAGGTGATCGCTGCATATAAAGGTGTCTCCTCCACTGACGAGCGTCTGTACAGGAACGAGCGATGGCATTAGTGATCACTGCTCTCATACTGTGGAGGAGATCGCTGCATGTAAAGGTGTCTCCTCCACTGACGAGCGTCTGTACAGGAACGAGCGATGGCATTAGTGATCACTGCTCTCATACTATGGAGGAGATCGCTGCATGTAAAGGTGTCTCCTCCACTGACGAGTGTCTGTATGAGGAACGAGCGATGGCATTAGTGATCACTGCTCTCATACTGTGGAGGTGATCGCTGCATGTAAAGGTGTCTCCTCCACTGACGAGCGTCTGTACAGGAACGAGCGATGGCATTAGTGATCACTGCTCCCTATACTATGGAGGAGATCGCTGCATGTAAAGGTGTCTCCTCCACTGACGAGCGTCTGTACAGGAACGAGCGATGGCATTAGTGATCACTGCTCTCATACTGTGGAGGTGATCGCTGCATGTAAAGGTGTCTCCTCCACTGACGAGCGTCTGTATGAGGAACGAGCGATGGCATTAGTGGTCACTGCTCTCATACTGTGGAGGAGATCGCTGCATGTAAAGGTGTCTCCTCCACTGACGAGCGTCTGTATGAGGAACGAGCGATGGCATTAGTGGTCACTGCTCTCATACTGTGGAGGAGATCGCTGCATGTAAAGGTGTCTCCTCCACTGACGAGCGTCTGTATGAGGAACGAGCGATGGCATTAGTGATCACTGCTCTCATACTGTGGAGGAGATCGCTGCATGTAAAGGTGTCTCCTCCACTGACGAGCGTCTGTACAGGAACGAGCGATGGCATTAGTGATCACTGCTCCCTATAATATGGAGGAGATCGCTGCATGTAAAGGTGTCTCCTCCACTGACGAGCGTCTGTATGAGGAACGAGCGATGGCATTAGTGATCACTGCTCCCTATTCTATGGAGGAGATCGCTGCATGTAAAGGTGTCTCCTCCACTGACGAGCGATGGCATTAGTGATCACTGCTCTCATACTGTGGAGGTGATCGCTGCATGTAAAGGTGTCTCCTCCACTGACGAGCGATGGCATTAGTGATCACTGCTCTCATACTGTGGAGGAGATCGCTGCATGTAAAGGTGTCTCCTCCACTGACGAGCGTCTATAGGAGGAACGAGCGATGGCATTAGTGATCACTGCTCTCATACTGTGGAGGAGATCGCTGCATGTAAAGGTGTCTCCTCCACTGACGAGCGTCTGTAGGAGGAACGAGCGATGGCATTAGTGATCACTGCTCCCTATACTATGGAGGAGATCGCTGCATGTAAAGGTGTCTCTTCCACTGACGAGCGTCTGTAGGAGGAACGAGCGATGGCATTAGTGATCACTGCTCTCATACTGTGGAGGAGATCGCTGCATGTAAAGGTGTCTCCTCCACTGACGAGCGATGGCATTAGTGATCACTACTCCCTATACTATGGAGGAGATTGCTGCATGTAAAGGTGTCTCCTCCACTGACGAGCGTCTGTATGAGGAACGAGCGATGGCATTAGTGATCACTGCTCTCATACTGTGGAGGTGATCGCTGCATGTAAAGGTGTCTCCTCCACTGACGAGCGATGGCATTAGTGATCACTGCTCTCATACTGTGGAGGTGATCGCTGCATGTAAAGGTGTCTCCTCCACTGACGAGCGTCTGTATGAGGAACGAGCGATGGCATTAGTGATCACTGCTTTTATACTGTGGAGGTGATCGCTGCATGTAAAGGTGTCTCCTCCACTGACGAGCGTCTGTAGGAGGAACGAGCGATGGCATTAGTGATCACTGCTCTCATACTGTGGAGGAGATCGCTGCATGTAAAGGTGTCTCCTCCACTGACGAGCGTCTGTATGAGGAACGAGCGATGGCATTAGTGATCACTGCTCTCATACTGTGGAGGTGATCGCTGCATGTAAAGGTGTCTCCTCCACTGACGAGCGATGGCATTAGTGATCACTGCTCTCATACTGTGGAGGTGATCGCTGCATGTAAATGTGTCTCCTCCACTGACGAGCGTCTGTATGAGGAACGAGTGATGGCATTAGTGATCACTGCTCTCATACTGTGGAGGTGATCGCTGCATGTAAAGGTGTCTCCTCCACTGACGAGCGTCTGTATGAGGAACGAGCGATGGCATTAGTGATCACTGCTCTCATACTGTGGAGGAGATCGCTGCATGTAAAGGTGTCTCCTCCACTGACGAGCGTCTGTATGAGGAACGAGCGATGGCATTAGTGATCACTGCTCTCATACTGTAGAGGAGATCGCTGCATGTAAAGGTGTCTCCTCCACTGACGAGCATCTGTACAGGAGCGAGCGATGGCATTAGTGATCACTGCTCCCTATACTATGGAGGAGATCGCTGCATGTAAAGGTGTCTCCTCCACTGACGAGCGTCTGTACAGGAACGAGCGATGGCATTAGTGATCACTGCTCTCATACTGTGGAGGAGATCGCTGCATGTAAAGGTGTCTCCTCCACTGACGAGCGTCTGTACAGGAGCGAGCGATGGCATTAGTGATCACTGCTCTCATACTGTGGAGGTGATCGCTGCATGTAAAGGTGTCTCCTCCACTGACGAGCGTCTGTACAGGAGCGAGCGATGGCATTAGTGATCACTGCTCTCATACTGTGGAGGAGATCGCTGCATGTAAAGGTGTCTCCTCCACTGACGAGCGTCTTTATGAGGAACGAGCGATGGCATTAGTGATCACTGCTCTCATACTGTGGAGGAGATCGCTGCATGTAAAGGTGTCTCCTCCACTGACGAGCGTCTGTATGAGGAACGAGGGATGGCATTAGTGATCACTGCTCTCATACTGTGGAGGTGATCGCTGCATGTAAAGGTGTCTCCTCCACTAACGAGCGTCTGTATGAGGAACGAGCGATGGCATTAGTGATCACTGCTCCCTATACTGTGGAGGAGATCGCTGCATGTAAAGGTGTCTCCTCCACTGACGAGCGATGGCATTAGTGATCACTGCTCTCATACTATGGAGGTGATCGCTGCATGTAAAGGTGTCTCCTCCACTGACGAGCGTCTGTATGAGGAACGAGCGATGGCATTAGTGATCACTGCTCCCTATACTGTGGAGGAGATCGCTGCATGTAAAGGTGTCTCCTCCACTGACGAGCGTCTGTATGAGGAACGAGCGATGGCATTAGTGATCACTGCTCCCTATACTGTGGAGGAGATCGCTGCATGTAAAGGTGTCTCCTCCACTGACGAGCGATGGCATTAGTGATAGGATAGACCATCATTATCAGCAAATTAGAAAACCTCTAATGGATTCTGAGCTTTTCCCAATAGAGCCAGGTTACGTTTTCCCAGTAAGTTTCATTCCGCTTTAGGGCGTGTCCTTTGCACATACGGGTGAAACTCGAAAAATTAGATTATGGTGCAAAGTCTATTTTATCCAGTAATGTAACTGAAAGGTGACACTGACACCGGAGACCCATCGCGGGCAGCGAGATATCTCCGGCCTGTATTGGGTATAATGTGGAGGATTACGGCTTATGAAACCCCAAAGTCTCTATGCGGAGGTCCCCTTTGCTCAGGGGGTACGGAGTAATCCGCCGACTAGAGGGCGACACTTTGAGCCGAGAAAATTCAACCTTTTCACAATATTCTAATTTTAAGCTGCATTAATGCAATTCCTTTTAACCACTTAAGGACCACAGGTTTATACCCCCCCCAGTGACCAGACCACTTTTTACACTTCTGACCTACACTACTTTCACCGTTTATTGCTCGGTCATACAACTTACCACCCAAATGAATTTTACCTCCTTTTCTTCTCACTAATAGAGCTTTCATTTGGTGGTATTTCATTGCCGCTGACATTTTTACTTTTTTTGTTATTAATCGAAATTGACCGAAATTTATGCAAAAAAAATGACATTTTTCACTTTCTGTTGTAAAAAAAAAAAAAAAAAAAAAAACATCTTTATATAAATTTTTCTCTAAATTTATTGTTCTACATGTCTTTGATAAAAAAAAAAATGGTTTGGGTAAAAGTTATAGCGTTTACAAACTATGGTACAAAAATGTGAATTTCCGCTTTTTGAAGCAGCTCTGACTTTCTGAGCACCTGTCATGTTTCCTGAGGTTCTACAATGCCCAGACAGTACAAACACCCCACGAATGACCCCATTTCGGAAAGAAGACACCCTAAAGTATTCGCTGAGGGGCATAGCGAGTTCCTATAATTTTTATTTTTTTTGGCACAAGTTAGCAGAAAATGATGTATTTATTTATTTATTTTTTCTTACAAAGTCTCATATTCCACTAACTTGTGACAAAAAATTAAATTTTACATGAACTCGCCATGCCCCTCATTGAATACCTTGGGGTGTCTTCTTTCCAAAATGGGGTCACATGTGGGACATTTATACTGCCCTGGCATTTTAGGGGCCCTAAAGCGTGAGAAGAAGTCTGGGATCCAAATGTCTAAAAATGCCCTCCTAAAAGATACTCATTGGAATATGGGCCCCTTTGCGCACCTAGGCTGCAAAAAAGTGTCACATGTGGTATCGCCGTACTCAGGAGAAGTTGGGGAATGTGTTTTGGGGTGTCTTTTTACATATACCCATGCTGGGTGAGATAAATATCTCTGTCAAAGTCAACTTTTCCCATTTTTTTATACAAAGTTGTCATTTTAGAGAGATATTTCTCTCACCCAGCATGGGTATATGTAAAAAGACACCCCAAAACATTTTTTTCCTCACAAAGTCTCCCTTTCCGCTAACTTGTGACAAAAATTTCAATCTTTCATGGACTCAATATGCCCCTCACGGAATACCTTGGGGTGTCTTCTTTCCAAAATGGTGTCATTTGTGGGGTGTTTGTACTGCCCTGGCATTTGAGGGTCTCCGCAATCATTACATGTATGCCCAGCATTAGGAGTTTCTGCTATTCTCCTTATATTGAGCATACGGCTAATGAGGTTTTTTTTTCCGTTCAGCCTCTGGGCTGAAAGAACAAATGAACGGCACAGATTTCTTCATTCGCATCGATCAATGTGGATGAAAAAATCTCTGCCAAAAAAAGAAAAAAGAAGGGAAAAGGCGTCTGCCAGGACATAGGAGCTCCGCCCAACATCCAAACCCACTTAGCTCGTATGCCCTGGCAAACCAGATTTCTCCATTCACATCAATCGATGTGGATGAATAAATCATTGCCGGGATTATTTTTTTTTTTTAGGGTTTAAAAAGTTATTAACATTAACTTTATATAACATTTGAAACAGAACATTAACTTTTTTACTTACCAATGATTTTTTTATATATTTTTTTACCTTTTATAGGACAAACCTCTCCTTCCCCATGGGACAATGTGCAAAGCGCAAATCGCCCAGAGATGTGGCGAAGTACGTTATGCACTTTGTCCCAGGTGAAAGGAGAGGTTTGTGGCAGCTGTGAGTGAAAGGGCCCTAATAGCCCTGTGTGCCTGTCCTGTGTGACGTGATCCCTACACTAATAGTGTACCTGTGTGTGGTACTTCCGGAAACACTCCCCTAAGCATAGGGCAGGGTGGTCAGGACAGAAATATCGGGTGTCACGCCTTATTCCACTCCTGCTACAGACACGACATCTTTTTCTTGGGGAACGTTGAGTTGGGGTACCAGGATAGACACTCGGGAAGTGTCTGCCATGTAGCCGACTCACTACTTCAGGGACTTGGGGCACGGAACCTCCTGGATACAGGATTTCCGAAATGATCTCTTCCTGGAATTTTAGGAAGGATCGTGTTCTCCCAGCCTTACTGTAGAGAACAAAACTATTATACATCGCCAATTGAATCAGATATACAGACACCTTCTTATACCAGCGCCTGGTGCGGCGGGACACTAAATAGGGAGCCAACATCTGGTCATTGAAGTCCACCCCTCCCATGAGCGCATTATAGTCGTGGACAGAGAGGGGTTTCACAATGACTCCAGTTACCCGTTCAATTTGGACAGTCATGTCTGCGTGAATGGTGGACAGAAGGTAAACGTCCCTCTTGTCCCTCCACTTCACCGCAAGCAGTTCTTGGTCACACAAGGCAGCCCTCTCCCCCTGTGCAAGTTGGGTATTAACGAGCCGTTGGGGGAAGCCCCGGCGACTAGGTCGCGCGGTGCCACAGCATTGAATTCCGACTAGATGTAAGTGCCGAAAGAGGGCCAAAAATTGTCCACGTATAAGTGGTACCCCTTGTGGAGTAAGGGTGACACCAAGTCCCAGACAATCTTGCCACTGCTCCCCAGGTAGTCAGGACATCCGACCGGCTCCAGTTTTGAGTCTTTTCCCTCATAGACCCTAAAACGATATGTATAGTCTGTGGCCCTTTCACAGAGCTTATACAGTTTGACCCCATACCGGGCGCGCTTGCTGGGGATGTACTGTTTGATGCCAAGGCGCCCGGTAAAATGTACTAGGGACTCGTCTGTGCAGATGTTCTGATTGGGGGTATACGCATCTGCAAACCTAGATGACAAATGGTCTATGCGGGGCTGAATTTTGTGGAGCCGGTCATAAGCAGGGTGGGCTCCTGGATGACAGGTGCTATTGTCCGTAAAATGCATAAAGCGCATGATGGCCTCAAAACGTGCCCTGGACATTACAGGCCCATGTTCTCTGCTGCAATGTGTTGGGTCTTTAGACCAATATGACCGCAATACATTTTTTTAGTTAGACCCATGCTGAGGAGAAGGCCCAAAAATATTTTACATTCGGAAACTGTGACTGGTTTCCACCGGAAAGGCTGGGCATAAAAGCTTTCCGGATTGGCGGTTATATAGTCTGTGGCGTAGCCACAACTAAGTCATAGAGATCCGCGGTGAAGAACAGCTCACAAAACTGAAGGGCCGATCCTAAATGAGCCGTCTCCACGCGAACTCCAGACTGGGCGGTGAAAGGGGGCAATACGGGTGCGGCGGAAGCAGGGGAGTGCCAATTTGGGTTTGCCAGCACCTCTGGGAGACTAAGGACTCCACGGGCCTGTGAACGTGGTGGCTGCAACGGGGGAGTTACTGCACGTGGCACCGTACCAGCTGGAACTGCCCTTCTGGTGCTCGCCACTTCACCAGGGAATACGGCAGTGCTGGTAGAAGGTCCAGGATGGGCTGCGCTGCTGGCGTATGCCGCACCATAAACAAGATCAGCGCTAGCACCACTCTGCTGCAAATGAGGCTCATCACGCGGGGTAGGCAGAACCCTGACATGGGATCGGGTACGTCTGACCGTAGCAGGGACCTCCACCTCGTCATCCTCACTAGCGGTTAGAGTGCCACTGCTGTCTACAGGTTCATATTCTGAACCACTGGATTCAGCGGGTGAGGCGTCCCCATCGCTTTCATCCATCAGGGCCAGAATCCTGTAGGCCTCTTCAGCGGAATACCCCTGGTTTGACATTTTGGGCTCACTAAATAAGGAAAAAGAGCAAACCTGCCTAGTAAAAAGGAGTGCTTGCGAAGTAAAGCTGCGACCGCTAATAAAGATCCAGAAAGCTCAGAAGTGATCTTTATAGCGGCGCAGCGATTTTACCGTGTTTTTGCAGTGATCAGAAAAAAAAACATTTCTGTCACTGCGGTGGGGCGGACTGAACGCAAGTGTGCGCACAAGATCAGGCCTGATCGGGCGAACACTGCGTATTTTGTAGAACCTAAGGTGACCCTAATGTACTGATATAGATCTGATTGCGATCAGTATTGATCACTTACAGATACTATATAGTACTAGTGCTGATTAGCGACAGCGATGACGCTAATCAGTGACCGCGGTGGGCGCTAACTACCTAACAAGTGGCTAACTAACTGGCGGTGATCAGGGACCCTTACAGGGGGGTGATCAATGACAGGGGGGTGGACAAGGGGGTGATCAGGAAGTCTGATATGGGTGATCAGGTGCTAAATAAGAGGTTAATAAGTGACGGGGGGGGGGGGGTGTAGTGTAGTGGTGTTTGGTGCTACTTCTTACAGAGCTGCCTGTGTCCTCTGGTGGTCGATCCAAGCAAAAGGGACCACCAGAGGACCAGAGGAGCAGGTATATCAGACATGCCTCTTTGATTGGTCATTTCAAAAATCCACATCCCGCCAGCCAATGATTGCGGTCGGCAGGCTGCAGATGAACTTGTGAGCGCGCGTTCACAGGAAATCTCGGCTCACGCGAGATCACACCGATCGGCGTTAGTGTGACCTGGCAGCGCCGCCGCAATCACGCCTTTCGGCGTTAGCGAGACGGGAGGTGGTTAGTTTGCATTACTGAAATAAATGGACTTTTGCACAATATTCCCCTGTATACCTGGTGTATAGCAGATGATTGATTTCGTATTTGTGGTATTTATTCTTTTAATGTTTTGTGTACCTTTTGGGGAGAGGATGGGTTGGCAGACTTACCAGCACTGGCCTTGGCCCTTCTCTCTGGATGTAAACTTCATGTCGGACTCTGCTGACATGACGCAAGGGGGGCAGATCAGTGCTGCAGCCAGTGATCATATAGGAAGCTTAGATCCAGAGAGCCCCGCGAACGATGGAGACCGGAGGCAGGGAAGTCGGCTTCCCCCCAAAGGTGCACAAGCCATTTACTGGATCTCCGACATTCTGAGTCACAGGTTGAGAGGTTGGATAAAGTAAAAGCATTTATTTAGAGATGTTATAAAACCTCATCATCATATTGTAAAGATGTTATTATTCAGAATAATGGCGTTTTATTCTTGGCAGATGGCTGTTCCAGGAGCTCAGGAGGACATCTGATAGAAGATGGTTGTGGTGAAGAGCCTGCTATCATCCCAGATATATCCTCAGCCTGTCACAGCAAAGATCTATCATCTGCTCCTTTTAAACCGGACCCACTGTTTGATCTACCACAGACGGTTAAGCAAAATAGTCACAAAAATGGAATTGAAAACCAAAGCGCTTGCACAGAAGAGAATCCATTTTCATGTTCAATATGTGGGAAGTATTTTACTGATGAATCAAATCTTGTTGCACATGAGCGAGGTCACTCAGGGGAGAAGCCATTTTCTTGTCCTGAATGTGGGAAATGCTTCATAAAAAAATCTAATCTTATTACACATAAGAGAATTCACACAGGAGAGAAGCCACATTCATGTTCAGAGTGTGGAAAATGTTTTATTAAAAAATCCAACCTTATTACACATGAGACAGTTCACACTGGTGAGAAGCCATTTCCATGTTTAGAATGTGGCAAATGCTTTAAACAAAGATCAGATCTTGTCAGACATCAGCGAATTCACTCCGGGGAGAAGCCATTTTCATGCTCAGAATGCGGGAAGTGTTACAGCATTAAATCAAATCTTGTTGAACATCAAAGAGTTCACACCGGTGAGAAGCCGTTTTCATGTTCAGAATGTGGGAGATGTTTCAGCCAGAAATCGGGGCTAGTCAAACATCAGAGCGTTCACTCGGGGGCAAAACCATTTTCATGCTCAGAATGTGGAAGATGTTTTAACCATAAATCAGCTCTTGTTAGACATCTGAGAATTCACACAGGAGACAAACCGTATTCATGCCCTGAATGTGGGAAATGTTTTCCTCAAAAATCTAATCTTGTGGAACATCTAAGAAGCCACACAGGAGAGAAGCCATTTTCATGTTCAGAATGTGGGAAAAGTTTTACAACTCAGTCAAATCTTGTTAAACATCAGAAAATTCACTCAGGAGAGAAGCCATTTTGATTTCCGATTGAAGAACTGTAGCATGTGTTTAGCTCCATGAAGGTCCTGCTGTGTCAGGATATCTTCTGATGCCTGGCTACAATACAGAAGTCCATTACTGCCTAATGAATGGCAGCACGGTGGATCAGTGGTTAGCACTGGTGCCTTGCAGCGCTCCTAGGTTCAAATGGGACCAAGGATAACAGCTGCATGGAGTTTGTATGTTTTCCTCGTGTTTGCATGTTCTCCAGTGTCCTCCAAAACTCCAAAGACATAGTCAAGTTAGATTGTAAGCTCCAGGGAACACAGGAAGTGATGGGAATGTCTGTACAGCGCTGTGGAATATGTCAGTGATATATATGTGATGAGAATGTCTGTACATCGCTGTGGAATATCTCAGTGATATATAAGGGATGAGAATGTCTGTACAGCGCTGTGGAATATGTCAGTGATATATAAGGGATGAGAATGTCTGTACAGCGCTGTGGAATATGTCAGTGATATATAAGTGATGAGAATGTCTGTACAGCGCTGTGGAATATGTCAGTGATATATAAGTGATGGGAATGTCTGTACAGCGCTGTGGAATATGTCAGTGATATATAAGTGTTTAGAATGTCTGTACAGCGCTGTGGAATATGTCAGTGATATATAAGGGATGAGAATGTCTGTACAGCACTGTGGAATATGTCAGTGATATATAAGTGATGAGAATGTCTGTACAGCGCTGTGGAATATGTCAGTGATATATATGTGATGAGAATGTCTGTACAGCGCTGTGGACTATGTCAGTGATATATAAGTGATGGGAATGTCTGTACAGCGCTGTGGAATATGTCAGTGATATATAAGTGATGAGAATGTCTGTACAGCGCTGTGGAATATGTCAGTGATATATAAGGGATGAGAATGTCTGTACAGCGCTGTGGAATATGTCAGTGATATATAAGTGATGAGAATGTCTGTACAGCGCTGTGGAATATGTCAGTGATATATAAGTGATGAGAATGTCTGTACAGCGCTGTGGAATATGTCAGTGATATATATGTGATGAGAATGTCTGTACAGCGCTGTGGAATATGTCAGTGATATATAAGGGATGAGAATGTCTGTACAGCGCTGTGGAATATGTCAGTGATATATAAGTGATGAGAATGTCTGTACAGCGCTGTGGAATATGTCAGTGATATACAAGTGATGAGAATGTCTGTACAGCGCTGTGGAATATGTCAGTGATATATATGTGATGAGAATGTCTGTACAGCGCTGTGGAATATGTCAGTGATATATAAGGGATGAGAATGTCTGTACAGCGCTGTGGAATATGTCAGTGATATATAAGGGATGAGAATGTCTGTACAGCGCTGTGGAATATGTCAGTGATATATAAGTGATGAGAATGTCTGTACAGCGCTGTGGAATATGTCAGTGATATATAAGTGATGAGAATGTCTGTACAGCGCTGTGGAATATGTCAGTGATATATAAGGGATGAGAATGTCTGTACAGCGCTGTGGAATATGTCAGTGATATATAAGGGATGAGAATGTCTGTACAGCGCTGTGGAATATGTCAGGGATATATATGTGATGAGAATGTCTGTACAGCGCTGTGGAATATGTCAGTGATATATATGTGATGAGAATGTCTGTACAGCGCTGTGGAATATGTCAGTGATATATATGTGATGAGAATGTCTGTACAGCGCTGTGGAATATGTCAGTGATATATAAGTGATGAGAATGTCTGTACAGCGCTGTGGAATATGTCAGTGATATATAAGGGATGAGAATGTCTGTACAGCGCTGTGGAATATGTCAGTGATATATAAGTGATGAGAATGTCTGTACAGCGCTGTGGAATATGTCAGTGATATATCAGTGATGAGAATGTCTGTACAGCGCTGTGGAATATGTCAGTGATATATAAGTGATGAGAATGTCTGTACAGCGCTGTGGAATATGTCAGTGATATATAAGTGATGAGAATGTCTGTACAGCGCTGTGGAATATATTAGATATATATAAGTGATGAGAATGTCTGTACAGCGCTGTGGACTATGTCAGTGATATATAAGTGATGAGAATGTCTGTACAGCGCTGTGGAATATGTCAGTGATATATAAGTGATGTCTGTACATCGCTGTGGAATATGTCAGTAATATATAAGTGATGAGAATGTCTGTACAGCGCTGTGGAATATGTCAGTGATATATAAGGGATGAGAATGTCTGTACAGCGCTGTGGAATATGTCAGTGATATATAAGTGATGAGAATGTCTGTACAGCGCTGTGGAATATGTCAGTGATATATAAGTGATGAGAATGTCTGTACAGTGCTGTGGAATATGTCAGTGATATATAGTGATGAGAATGTCTGTACAGCGCTGTGTACTATGTCAGTGATATATAAGGGATGAGAATGTCTGTACAGAGCTGTGGAATATGTCAGTGATATATAAGTGATGAGAATGTCTGTACAGAGCTGTGGAATATGTCAGTGATATATAAGTGATGTCTGTACAGCGCTGTGGAATATGTCAGTGATATATAAGTGATGAGAATGTCTGTACAGAGCTGTGGAATATGTCAGTGATATATAAGTGATGAGAATGTCTGTACAGCGCTGTGGAACATGTCAGTGATATATAAGTGATGAGAATGTCTGTACAG
Organism: Bufo bufo; assembly: GCF_905171765.1. Lineage (NCBI taxonomy): Eukaryota > Metazoa > Chordata > Amphibia > Anura > Bufonidae > Bufo > Bufo bufo. The sequence continues at coordinate 103,003,403 of NC_053395.1, read as the reverse complement.
CGCTGTGGAACATGTCAGTGATATATAAGTGATGAGAATGTCTGTACAGCGCTGTGGAACATGTCAGTGATATATAAGTGATGAGAATGTCTGTACAGCGCTGTGGAATATGTCAGTGATATATAAGTGATGAGAATGTCTGTACAGCGCTGTGGAATATGTCAGTGATATATAAGTGATGAGAATGTCTGTACAGCGCTGTGGAATAGGTCAGCGATATATAAGTGATGAGAATGTCTGTACAGCGCTGTGGAATATGTCAGTGATATATAAGGGATGAGAATGTCTGTACAGCGCTGTGGAATATGTCAGTGATATATAAGTGATGAGAATGTCTGTACAGCGCTGTGGAATATGTCAGTGATATATAAGTGATGAGAATGTCTGTACAGCGCTGTGGAATATGTCAGTGATATATAAGTGATGAGAATGTCTGTACAGCTCTGTGGAATATGTCAGTGATATATAAGTGATGAGAATGTCTGTACAGAGCTGTGGAATATGTCAGTGATATATAAGTGATGAGAATGTCTGTACAGCGCTGTGGAACATGTCAGTGATATATAAGTGATGAGAATGTCTGTACAGCGCTGTGGAACATGTCAGTGATATATAAGTGATGAGAATGTCTGTACAGCGCTGTGGAATATGTCAGTGATATATAAGTGATGAGAATGTCTGTACAGCTCTGTGGAATATGTCAGTGATATATAAGTGATGAGAATGTCTGTACAGCGCTGTGGAATATGTCAGTGATATATAGTGATGAGAATGTCTGTACAGCGCTGTGGAATATGTCAGTGATATATAAGTGATGAGAATGTCTGTACAGCGCTGTGGAATATGTCAGTGATATATAAGAGATGAGAATGTCTGTACAGCGCTGTGGAATATGTCAGTGATATATAAGTGATGAGAATGTCTGTACAGCGCTGTGGAATATGTCAGTGATATATAAGTGATGAGAATGTCTGTACAGCGCTGTGGAATATCTCAGTGATATATAAGTGATGTGAATGTCTGTACAGCGCTGTGGAATAGGTCAGCGATATATAAGTGATGAGAATGTCTGTACAGCGCTGTGGAATATGTCAGTGATATATAAGGGATGAGAATGTCTGTACAGCGCTGTGGAATATGTCAGTGATATATAAGTGATGAGAATGTCTGTACAGCGCTGTGGAATATGTCAGTGATATATAAGTGATGAGAATGTCTGTACAGCGCTGTGGAATATGTCAGTGATATATAAGTGATGAGAATGTCTGTACAGCGCTGTGGAATATGTCAGTGATATATAAGTGATGAGAATGTCTGTACAGCGCTGTGGAATATGTCAGTGATATATAAGTGATGAGAATGTCTGTACAGAGCTGTGGAATATGTCAGTGATATATAAGTGATGGGAATGTCTGTACAGCGCTGTGGAATATGTCAGTGATATATAAGGGATGACAATGTCTGTACAGCGCTGTGGAATATGTCAGTGATATATAAGTGATGAGAATGTCTGTACAGCGCTGTGGAATATGTCAGTGATATATAAGTGATGGGAATGTCTGTACAGCGCTGTGGAATATGTCAGTGATATATAAGTGATGAGAATGTCTGTACAGCGCTGCAGAATTCGTAGGCTATATACAGGTAATACAATAAATGTGACTCCGTTGCGATGCCAATACCACCTATTTGGTCTGTAATGTGGCTGTTGCTAGAATACTTCAGCGTTATGTTTGATTTATGCATGCTGTATACTGACACTCTGCCGAGATCAAATACCTTGGGTATAATATGACGGATATACAGTATATACACTGCCTACATGAGGATTTAAATGTGTGCAATCTGCGGTATGAATTAGTACTGGAAGCTCGTATGGAGAAAAGCATTTAGGGTGTGCAGTTGTGTTACTGTATTATTATGTATTGTTCTCCATGCTGAGCAATGGCATTATCACATTATCACGTCTGTTTTCGGCTCCTCTGGTGCATTTGTACTATTTTATACTGTAAAATGTATACCGCCGGGTTAATTCTGATGACATTCGGATCCGTTCTTCTACCAAAAGTATGTGTTTTATAATCCAATTAAAAAACAACTTGTATATACTTACTGGTTGAACTGGTTCCTGAACAATTGGCTCATGTTAGTATGGTGGTAATAATAATAGTGCAATCCCTGAAGATCCAAGACACAACTTCTTTCCTGCTTCTACCTACCTTACATGTTCACCTTGTCAGGACAGGAGAAGTGGTACTGTGCAGTGTGTATATACAGAATAAGAGCAGATACTGAGGAACTCTTTTTAATTTTATACAAAAATACAAAAACTTTGCCATAAAATTTCCAAGCAATATATAAATCAAGGTATAAAGTATATACACTTACCCTACTGGCCCAGCTACATGCATACTATCTCATTCATACCTACTAAATAGAGAAAATGAAAAGAGAAAAAGAAACCTAGCCTAAACATCCGATCCAGCTGAACCCTAACTATATACAAATTTATACAAATAGTTTATAACTGAAAATAAATGACAACTTATTACAAAAAATAATCAACACAAATGAAATAATCATAATAGAAATCATAATAGAAATATCAAATAACCTTTTTTTTTTTTTTTTTTTATATTATTATTATATTATTTTTTTATTATAATTTTATTTTATTTTTTAATACACACACACACATTTATGAGAAAACCTATACTATCCTTACCAATCTATCTATCCCATCACCTTCATCCAGGGCCAACCTCCGCCTCTTGTCCCTCCATGAGGCCAGCCCTTCCACCACCACCCACACCCAGCCCCTCGCCTCATGTCCTCCTATGTCCGCATAGTCCAGGGCTGGATGCAGGTCTCCCCACACAAAAATATGAACCCCCCCACCCCATCCCACCCAACCTAACTACACCCCACTTACCCTATCATACAATATATACATCTTATAACAACCATATCAATCTATACAAACCAATATTAAAATCCACCCGAAGGCCCAAGTTCAGTCATTTGCAAACCTTTCTTCAAAAACTCATCTTAAATACAAAACAAAAACCTAATGTGAAAGCCTCAGCCCAACACCAGGAAAAGTGCTACTGAGGCTAAGGCACATCAAAGGTGAAGCCTCTCCAGAGGTAAGAGACCCCATCCGTACCCACCTCCTCGCACTCAAGAGAGCGAACCTTCGCCAGGTCACCTAGAATGTTCCTACACACCTCTTCCACAGGGAGGACTTTCTGCTGGGTTGAAACTAAACACCGTGCGTTCCATGTGAAGTACCTGATCACTATGCTAACTATAAAAGCTGTGCATGGGTCCCTTCTTCCCAAACCTTTGAATGCTCCATAAGCCCATTCCGCATAGGAGAGGTTGGCTAGCCTAGGCCAGCCAATGGATGCACCCACCCGTTTGTATACCTCTGTATTAAAGGGACACTGAAGCAGGAAGTGCTCCATACTTTCCAGTATGTCGCCACACTCCTCCCGGGGACAACCCCTTTCATCAGAGTTCCTGTACTTCAAGTTGTCCCTTACATACAGCTTCCCGTGAAAGCAGCGCCAAGCCAAGTCCCAAAACTTCGAGGGGATCCTTGCCGAATTTAACAACTGTAACCCCTTGTCTAGATCCCGGCTTGGGCAATCCTTAAGGGCCAGGGGCTTCCAGAAGTGGGTCAACAAGACCCTCTCGTCAAGGGATCTCCTTGACTGGGTCTTGATTTCCCTCACTCCCAAACCCCACTGGCGGATCACCTTCAGAATCGGGGTGACATAAGCCGGAAGATATCCGTGAGGTGTACGCAAATCCTTCACTTGCCCTCCTGTCTCCCACTCCTGGAAGAAAGGCCGAAACCAACCCCTGCAAGAGACTACCCACGGAGGAGCCCTCTCTTTCCAGAGGTTTGCCAGGTTGATCTTAACAAAGGTGTTCACAAGGAACACCACTGGGTTGACCATACCCAACCCCCCTAATCTCCTCGTACGGTATGTCACCTCTCTCTTGACTAGGTTCAGCCTATTCCCCCATAACAGTTGAAAGAACAGACTGTAAACCCGAGTCCAGAGAGGTTCTGGCAAGACACATACACTGGCCAAATAGATAAGCAAAGGGAGAAGGTAAGTCTTGATCAGGTTCACCCTTTCCCTGAGGGTCAAAGACCAACCCTTCCACTGGTCAACCTTCTGAGCGGCGATCGTGAGCCTGCTGTCCCAATTTTGGGTGGGATAATCCCCATGGCTGAATTGAACGCCTAGGACTTTGGCTGACGACTGGGGCTCTGGGAGGGTGTCCGGGAGACCGAAAGATGGATCACCCCCTCCCAGCCAGAGACTCTCACACTTATCCCGGTTAATCATGGACCCGGAGACTTCCGAGTAGCGTTCTACCTCCGACATCACGTATTCCGCCTCCCCTCCCGAGGACACGAAAACAGTGACGTCATCGGCATACGCCACCACCCTCAGAGTGGCTTCTGGCTCCTCCAGACTCATCCTGACTCCCGCTAACGGTCCCCGATCAATCCTCCTAATAAAAGGATCAATCGCAAACACGTATAAGAGCGGGCTCAATGGACAACCCTGGCGGACTCCAGACCCGACCTCAAAAGGGCTGCCAGACCAACCGTTCACCAGCGGGAAACTCTCTGCCCCTGCATACAAGATCTTTAGCCAATCGACAAACCCTCCCGGCAGGCCATATTTCAGAAGGACTGCCCAGAGGTACTCATGGTTAACCCGATCAAAAGCCTTTGCCTGATCTAAAGCCAGCATGTACCCCTTCCAGCTACCCGCCCTACTCTGCTCCACTGCCTCTCGGACACCGAGCACAGCACTAAACGTGCTTCGGCCTGGAACTGAGCAATGTTGGGTCTCCGAAAGGAGCCGGGGTGCAAACTGCACCAACCGTTTAAACAGTATCTTGGCCAGGATCTTTCTGTCCGTATTGAGAAGCGCTATGGGACGCCAATTCTCAATACGGCTCGGATCTTTACCCTTTGATATAAGGATCAGAGCTGACCTCCTCATTGACTTCGGCAGAGCACCCGAGGAAAGGCACTCATTGAATACCTTAGTCAAGAGGGGAACCAAGGAGTCCTTAAAGGTCTTATAAAACTCGGATGTTAAGCCATCCGGGCCTGGCGACTTCTTTAGGGCAAGCCCTTCGATCGCCAGGCTGACTTCCTCTTCTCTGATTTCTTCTATCAAAACGCCAAGAGAGAGGTCTACTCTTGACTCAGGGATGGTTTCAGCCAGGAAAGCCGAAATCCTGTCTCGATTCAGATCCTTCTTCCTCAAGAGGCACGAGTAGAAGGACTTGACGATTTCCAAGATCCCTGATCTGGACCTATCCAGAGATCCCGTACCATCGACCAGTCCCGTCACCAACTTACTTTTCACTGACATCTTACAGTTTCTGTAAGGGTCGGGCGAGCGGTACTTCCCGAAATCCCTCTCAAAAACCAAAGATGTGTGCCTATCGTACTGGCACCTCTTAAGCAAAGATTTCACCCTGGAGATATCCTCTCGGCTACCTCCAGTCGAGACCAGTTGTTCGAGTTTCCTCCTCAGACCCTGATACAAGCGGTACCTGTCCAGGGACCTGAGGCTCGAGAGCTGGCGGAAGAATTTTGCCACCCGATCTTTGAATATCTCCCACCACTCAGACTTAGTGTCACAAAGATCCAGCAACTCTACCTGACTCTGAAGGAAGTCCTTAAAGGATTGTCTCACCTCTGCTTCCTCCAGGAGGGCCGAATTTAGCTTCCAATAGCCTCTTCCCATTTGGGGGGATTCTGCACATTCAAAGAGAACATAATCATACAGTGATCGGAGAATTCCACCTCTACCACCTCTAAAGGTGAAAAGGTAGTCTCCTCCTTTAAATAAAACCTGTCTATTCTAGACCTAATCTGACTACCTCTATAATAAGTGAAACCACCGTGGCCTGGGGTGTGCCTAATGTGGACATCCACCAGGCGAGCCTCGCTAGCTATGCTATTCAGGGATACACTATCATAAGCCAGCCGGTTTCTGGCGCCTCCCCGGTCTTGGGACCTTGTGACTGTATTAAAGTCCCCGCCAAAGACCACCTGCCGACTCGTAAAAAGAAAAGGTTTGATCCCCATAAAGAGACGCTTCCGATCCCACCTGGTTTGGGGACCATAGATGTTTATCAGGCGAAGCTCTTGACCCTTCATGAGGACATCTAAAATCAAACACCTCCCCATTTCTAACTCAATCACTCGTCGGCTTTCTACTGGTGCAGTAAAAAGAACCGCCACTCCGCTATACGGCTCAGCCGCAAGAGACCAATATGATGGACCACACCTCCACTCCTTTTTTGCTTTATACACAGCCGCCAAATCTGGCAGCCTGGTCTCTTGCAAAAATAAAATGTCAGCTTCAACCCGGCTGAGAAAATCAAAGGCTGCAAACCTAGCCGCATCCGATTTAATACTGGCGACATTAATGGTCGCCAGCGTCAACGGAGTGAGTGCCGCCATACAGAGTGATTAAGTTAGACGGCCTTCTTCCTTCCCTTCCCCTTCTTGTTCTTCTTCTTACCCCTCTTGGGGCTACCCCCTAAGGTGGCACGATCTCTTTTGAGAGAGACAGTGGTGTCCATCTCATTAGTCACCACCGCCTCCCCCTTCGCACCACCCTTGTCATTCCCATTCCCAGTGTCTGGACCCGCCCCACCTCCTGAGGACCTTGCATCCTCCCCGGAGGGAGGCGCGGGCCCTTCCAGAGGCTCCTTCTCTTGCCCCTCCGGCTCCCCACCTTGAACCTCCTCCCCGGAAGAAGAGGAGGCGGAGATCTCATCCAAGGTGAGGTACGGTTGGAAAGATCCAGGGGAAGAGAGTCAGGATTAGAGAGGTCCAGGGGGGAGCTGGCTTTGCCTTCCACAGGCACTCTAGTCGGGCTAGATCTTTTTTTGGTCAGACGTTTCCTTCTTATTCTTTTAGACTCTGTCTCACTCCCCTCTGTTGCACTCTCGTAGCAAGAGGACAGAGTCACCTCGGAACGGTCTAGTCTCCTGAGTTCCTCATTCCCCTCGATATCCCCCAGGGTCTCAGCTCTAGGAGAGGCATTCTCTTGGGAGGGCACAGGCATCACCCCAGGACGGGGTTCCACCTGCCCCCTCTCCATCTGACGCCTCTCCCTCCGTCTCTGCTGGGACGGGCCGTCTTTTCTCTTCATCGACCCCACTGCCCTGTCGCCTTCGCCAGCACTCGCCTCGGCGGTGGGGGCCTCCCGGCTCGCCTCCGCGCGTGCACGAGCCACGTTGGCGACAGAGCGAGGGCAACGACTGAACGGGTGCCCTAGCTCACCACACAGGTTGCATCTAATCTGCCCACAAGATGCAGCTAGATGGCCTTCACCCCCGCACAACGCGCACCTCTGCACTTGGCAGCTGGCGCTGAAGTGCGAAGGGCTGCCGCACTTGTAACACAGCTTAGGCTGCCCCCTGTAGAACACCATGATCCTATCCCGACCAAGGAAAGCAGATGATGGTATGTGGGAAACCGACCCCCCTGAATGTTTCAACTTAATCTGAAACGTCCAGGCACCCGACCAGATGCCAAACTCATCCAGGTTCTTGCTAGGAAGACCCTGGACGTCCCCTTTTTTTGTACCTGCTCAACCAGGTCAAGATGTCAACACAAGAAAGTG